>NC_090791.1:20697826-20735326 GCF_040054535.1 Antennarius striatus
TGAATGTTAAACATTGAAAAAACATGTTAACAAGATGATTGTCTAAAAGTAGATAAATTTAATTTTTAGAAAATATCTTTAATTTATTCTTCTTCAGTCAGAATGACAATCTATATATTAATTAACTGTAACACAATCTTTCCATGGTTAGGAAGTTCAACTCAAACTAAAATGATTTTTTTAATTTATCACTTCATGTCAAACTGTACTTCATTACATATGCTGTTATTGTACAGAGCAGTCAAAACCTGAATAATTAATAATTATGTGAAAAACAACCATGACTGAACTGCATGTCTATTTTCTTCCTGTCATTTCAATGTTCCAGTTTAACCATACTGGAATCCTCCATACTAACCAGTGCATGTTCCGTTAGCTCAAGTCTTACCTTTTTTCCTCTCGTGTTCAAATATTGTTAAAGTGAGAAAAACAAAAACTCTGCAGGACGGCTCAGAGCAGCATGTCCAGAGGGCAGAGATGATCACCGCTTCTGTCACTGCACACCCTGGTCTGCTCCCAGCTGCTGCGATGGGGGAGAGCCAGCAAAGGGCAGACACACACACACACACACACACACACACACACACACACACACACACACACACGCATGCACGCACGCACGCATGCACGCATGCACGCACGCACACAGGCCTACATAATCAGCTCTGAACATACATACTGTACTGTATACACAGTAGGTACATACTGTATACCCAGTAGGTACATACTGTATACCCAGTAGGTACATACTGTATAATGGGTGTCCGTATGAAATGCGTTGGGGTGACGTTTCCCACAGAACACCTGTCACAGCTTCATTTGAAATGAAGTTCTGCTGACAGATTAATGACTCTGTCCAACCACAGCATCCTGTCAGTCTCTGAACTGCTATATATCAAAGCCACACCAGGGATTATAGCATTGAATTAGCACACTGGTTTTTGACCTTTGAACACGATGCATAAGGTCTGTATGTCATGTATGTTAGCTACTGAAGGCTAGGCTACTGAACAACACTCCCTATCACTAGAATGGAACACATACTATTTCTTCTCATCTGTATTCTATTTAATGTTTGACTAAAAAATGAAAATAGTATAATAAAATAAATACAATAATACAATAAAATATCAATAAAAGAACAATTAAAAAGAGGAGTCAATTAAGCAGGAGAATAAAATATTAAATTATAACCACTGATTAAAAAAAATGCAGATAATTACAAAACAAATTCAGGAAAATACTGCAGTGAACAAAAGTGTCTTTAGCCCTGATTTAAATGAAGTGACCGTTTGAGCAGACCTCAGGTAGTCAGACAACTTGTTCCACAGGTGAGGAGCATATAAACTAAATGCTGCTTCACTTTGTTTGGTTCTGGTTCTGGGAACACACAGTAGACCTGTCCCAGATGACGTCCGGGGTCTGGAGGCTTCATGAGGAGTTAATACAGTAAATCTTGCATGTACTTTGGTCCAAGACCATCTATAGATTTGTAGACCAGCGGTAATATTTTAAATTCTATCCTTTGACTCACAGGAAGCCGGCGTAGTGACTTCAGGACTGGAGTGATGTGGTCCAGTTTTCTGGTGTTTGTAAGGACTCTGGCGGCAGCGTTCTGGATCAGCTGCAGCTGCCTGATTGATTATTTATGTGGACCTGTACGGACACCATTACAGTAATCTATCCTACTGAAAATGAAAGCATGGACAAGTTTTTCTGTGTCATGTTGAGACAGAAACCCCTTAATACGAGCAATGGTTTTCAGGTGGTAAAAGGCAGATTTAGTTCTAGCTTTAAATGGCTGCTAAAATTCAGGTCTGAGTCAATAATTACACCAAGATCTCTGGCTTGATTTGTAGCTTTCAATGACATGAAGTCAAGGTGAGCATTGATCTTTGATCTTTCATTTTGGGGCCAAAAACAATCACTTCTGGTTTGTCTGGATTGAGCTGGAGGAAATTTTGATCCATCCATTCATTGATTTGATTGATACAGTTGCTTAATGACAGTAAGGCACTATAGTGTTGTGATGACACTGAAATGTACAGTTGCTGTCATCTGCATGAGTGTGATAGGAGATGTTGTGGTATTCCATGATCTGAGCAAGGGGCAGCATGTAGATATTAAATAGAAGTGGTCCCAGAATGGACCCTTGTGGAACCCCACATGTGATCTGTGTCCGCTCTGACTCATGACCACCAACTGAGACAAAGTAGTCCCTGTCTTGTAGGTAAGACTTGAACCAGTTTAACACAGTGCCAGTAAGTCCCACCCACCGTTCTAGTCGGTCCATGTTATGAACAATCGTATCAAAAGCAGCACTGAGATCCAGCAGTACCAGGACGGTGGTTCTGGAGGTGTCATTATTCATGTGTGTGTCATCTAAGACTTTAATAAGTGTGGTCTCAGTGCTGTGATGTGGTCGAAACCCAGACTGAAATGCATTAAAGAGATTGTTTTGCATCATAAAACTGTGAATCTGTTGAAAAACCGCCCGTTCAATGATTTTTCTTCAAAATGGAACATTTGATACGGGCCTGTAGTTACCTGTTATTGAAGCATCCAGGTTGGGCTTTTTTAGAAGTGGTTTTATTACTGCAGTTTTTAAGGACTGGGGAAACTGGCCTGATTGGAGAGAATCATTTACTATAAGTAGTACGTTAGAAGCAATGCAGTTAAAAACTTTTTTGAAAAAGTTTGAAGGCAGCATGTTGTGGATTTTAACCTTAAAACTGTTTCTTCCAAGGTTTTGTGGTTTAGGTTAGAATTTTCCAGATAAGCAGGACAACAAGGTGACAGTGATTTTCCCTGAGAGAGAGCCGCTAACTTTTTTTCTCATTTGTAATGTTTTACCGGTGAAAAAACCAGCATGACTTGTTGGACAGCAGCTCAGAAGGGACTGATGCTGTGGGGTTTGTCAGTCTGTCTACAACAGAAAACAGTGTGCGAGCACTATTACTGTTTCTATTGATAACCTCGGAGAAAAATGACTGTCTTGCATTTTTCAGTTCCTGGTTGTAGATGTGAAGACTGTCTTTGTAGATGTCATAATGAACCTGGAGTTTGGTTTTGCGCCATCTGCGCTCTGCTTGTCTACAAACCTTTTTGGGGGTTTTAACAAGCGTGGCATTTATCCAAGGTGGCTTTTCCTTGACTAACAGAACCTCGGTCTTAATCGGGGCGATGGAATCCAAAACAGCCAAGACATCAGAACTGAAAGTATTTACAGGATCATCTACAGAAGCTGAGGGCAGGCTGGGAGGGGGGGTAAAAGCCTGAGTGAATAATGCACAGGTTTTATCATTAATATAACGCTTCCTGACTACTTTTGTTTCACCCTTGTTCAGATTAGCAGGAGTGGTTATTTTGAAGAAAACACAGTTGTGATCAGAAAGGGCAAAATCAGTCACCACAACCTCAGAAATATTAAAACCTTTGGAAATAATTAGATCCAATGGCTGCCCCTTGTCAATACAAAAATATATATAAAAACCAACACATTAAAACAAAATAAGGTACAGTCTATGCAATGCCCAGTAGGAACAAAAAGTAAATAAGTACATAGAAAAAAATACATAAAAGAGTTTTTTTCTCCTCACAGAAACAACAGCCTCCATTTGTTATCAGTGGCCCCCGTAGGGACGTCCCAATGTTCTCAAGTTTGAGACAGTAGAGTATCTCTGGGCCAGTGTACATGGGAGGGGGACGGGGTGAATGCTAAGATTTGAGACCAGAACCCATCAGATATAGTCTCCTCTATGTCTCCCTCCCAAAGGGGCCTCATCGAGCTTCAAGACTTTGTACTCATTTAGTTAATTTGATTATAGAGAACTGAGACGGAACCTTTCAGATTAGAAACAGGCACGAGCAAAGCTTCTGGATCAGAGTCCTTAGCTAAACTAGGAAAGGTAGGGAAGTTACTTTGAACAAAGCTGTGGATTGTAAATATCTGTGGGAGAAGGAAGACATGGTTCACTGCTAGGAAGGATGGGAGGAGACGAGTTGCAAATCAAAGTAGAGCCTCAGTTGGGTCCAAATCTTGAGAGAGGTCTTCACCATGATAGTTTTTGTATAAACAGTAGTTGAGTTTGTAATAGAGAAGCTACTACTGGAGGCCCAGTAGTAAAATCTGAAGTTCAGTACCCCCTGACTGTTTTGGCCTTTGTAAATACTGCCTCAACAAACGGGGAGTCTTCTTATTCCACGGAAAGTCTGAAATGACAGAATCTATTTGTTTGAAGAAAGAATTAGAAAGCAAAATTGGGAGACACTGGAAAAGATTTTTCTTTAAAAGTAGCGACCATTGTTCACAATCTGCTTTAACTTTTGATACAAGTGGAGAAAAATTAGCTTTAAATAAATGGTGTAATTTGTGTATAACCTGAATTTCCTGATATGTAAAACTGGTGTCAACAATGTTAGAGAGAAATATTTGTAAAGGGAGGTCTCTAGCAGCTCCATTAATAGGAAACAACTCACTTTTACTCAAGTTTAACTTATATCCTGAGAATCGTCAAGTCTGAAAGTAAATGCAAAGCAGCAGGAATAGATGTATGGAGACTTAAAACATACAGAAGCAAGTCATCAGCATAGAGTGAACTTTTATTTGCTTTGGCTCCATATCAAGAACAAATAAAAGAGGGCTGAGCAGGCATCTTCGTCTTGTTGGGCAATAAAGAGGGAAATAATCTGACCGTGTATTGTTGGTTCTAACTGGAGCTTGTGGATTAGAGTAAAGCAACTTGATCTTAGAAAGTATCTCCCAGGCCCAATTCTTTGACCGTGTAGAACAGGTATGACCATTCTACACAATCAAAAGCCTTTTTCCCGTCCAATGAAAAGACTGCCTCCTGAGAACCATTGGCAGGGCTATTTACATAATGTAAAAAGTCACCTGACGTTAGAAAAAGAGTGTCTGTTCTGAATGAACCCAGTCTGATTCAGGTCCACCCTCAAATAGCATAACAAAGTGCGAAGCCACAACTTTAAATAATTTAAAATCCACATTCAGAAGACTTTTGGGGCGATATGAGAAGCAAAAGAGAGGATCTTTATCCTTCTTCAACAGAAGAGAGATTGTCTCCTGAGTTACAGTTTGGGGAAGAGTTCCAAGAATAAAAGCCTCATTAGACATATCCAATAATAATGGCACAAATTGTACCCACAGTTTCTTGTAAAATTCAGAGAACCACTCCACAACATTTAAACACAAAACACAATTCCTTTAATTATTATTTTGATTTTGAATGTAATTTGGACAATGTTGAATTAACTGAAAGGGGACTATTGAGCCCTGGTGGGTGGGTGCTCTCTACTGCTCTGACTGCTCCTAGAGTATGTCTGAAGTGAAGGTAGGGTTAGGGTTAGCTACCCAGCATCCATCCATCTCCTTGAAGACAAGATGTCACATTAAAATTTCAGACTACATGGATGTAGAAACACCCAAAGCACAAAATAAAGAATTGTGCAGAAAGGAATCAAACCTGGTGCGCCAACATGCTGCCCCCTACCTACAAGAGCAAAATTATGTTTTTTAAAGCAGATTCAATTCCATTTTTTCAAAAAGTGAATAGTTTTGCTGCTTAAATAATAGTGTTTACTGATTATGTGATATCACACACATCAAGTGGATAGAAGCAGGCACTATGTGACATTGGCGCCATCTTACATTAGGTCTTAATCACGTTATGCAATACTTTCTTGGGAGTAAATGATTGCTATGTGCATTATTTTATGCAGCTGTAGAAGTATTCTTTTAATAAATGGATGATGTTATATCTACCATTTAAGAGGTTGGATTTCTTATCATCAACATGTCAGAATGCAGTTGGCTTTTGTCAATGAAAACAAGATTCATGCAATTTGCCCCACTCTGCTCTCATCGTGCTCTTGAGTTAGTGATAGTCGGATCTTCTTACAGAAGTAGATTCATGAAGCTTTTCCTTTGTTTAAAATGTACATCTGTGCATACAATTGAGCCATTAACTTTGTGTCATTGAAAACTTTTCATACTTTGTGACCAAGGATTTTAAATCTAAAGTTATATAAACATAGTCAGAAGGTACATGGAGGCAAAAAAAAAGAGAGCCAGCTCTAGCCTACTGGGAGTTTTACCCTCATAACTCTGAATTGGAAGCCATGAATGCACTCAAGCGATGGTATTTGTACCGACTACTCCCCTGGATGTTGTCGACAACTCGGCCGAGCCAAATGGGGCTCTTGCTTACTGCACTTGTGTAAGAGTAAGTGTCGTGTGTGTGTGTGTGTGTGTGTGTGTGTGTGTGTGTGTGTGTGTGTGTGTGTGTGTGTGTGTGTGTGTGTGTGTGTGTGTGTGTGTGTGTGTTACATTAAATGTGATCTCACTCAGCATCATGATTCCTTGTAGTTTCTCTGGGGACGTCAGCATCCACACCAGCAGCACCAGCGGCATAGAGAAATGGATATGCTGGTGTTTTGACCCCTGCAGGGCTTTAGTGGGGTAACAAGGCTGCAGTCACTGTAGTCCAAAGCTACTGGCTCTCCAAAAATGCACAAAGGTCATTTTGCTAGAATTAACTCATAGGCTGTAAGGCTTAGATGATTTGGGGTGACCTGTCCAAGTTAAGTGGTCGGACACGAGAATGGAATGAGGTTTTATGTTTCCTAATTAGCTGATTATAGCCTACTTGAAACACAATTTAGAGGAAGATATATATACACACTACGTGGATCTTATTTTTGGTTCTTTTACATTTCCACCAACTGTTCCTAGTAGTCAGTCAGGCTATTGAGGGAATAGATAATGAATAGATATAGAGATAGATATAAACTTTATTGATCCCGAGGGCAATTCAGTATATCTTCTGCTCATAATAAATACACAAATACACATAACATTTACACAACACTGACAAAAAATGACAGTAGAACGACAATAAAGTCAACAAGCATTATATATATATATATATATATATATATATATATATATATATATATATATATATATATATATATATATATATATATATATACACACACACACACATATATATATACACACATATATACAGCATATATATATACACAATACTGACAAAAAATGACAGTAGAACGACAATAAAGTCAACAAGCATAATATATATATGCTGTATATATATATACAGCAGATATGTATTATGATATATATATAATGTGATGTGATATATATATATATATAATGTGATGTGATATATATATATATATATATATATATATATATATATATATATATATATATATATATATATATATATATATATATATATATATATATATATATATATATATATAAAGCAGAACTGTGCCCACATGGTGAGGAAGGGAACATCTACAGTATATACATCCTCAGCCAATCACAGATGACATCAGGTGACATAAAAACACCAAAGAACCCCACAGTGCATCCCTGCCTTCAGCCCCCCCGACTATCCACTCTTAGCCGACCTCGATGACCCTGCGGCTTCAGCTTCACCCCTCCCCGCCCTCTTCTTGAAGGAGTGGTTGTAACCCCCGATGACACAGGGTACTAAGGAGGTCCTGAATCTTTCAGTGGAGGAGCTCGGTGACAGCAGACTGCCACTGAAGGAGCTCCTCTGCTGTTTGAAGGTGGTGTTCAGGGGGTGGGTGGATCGATCTAGTCCTCCTCTCTAGAACAGTCTCCACAGAGTCCAGGTCCTGGCCGATCACAGAACCAGCCTCCAGATGAGCCTGTCTAGGTGCTCGGTGTACCGTTTCCTGACACCACCACCCCAACACATAATGGTGTAGGACAGCACACTGGACACTATGGACTGGTAGGACAGTCTTCTTCTTCTTTTCCTCTGGGCTTTTCCCTTCAGAGGTCTCCACAGTCAATCAGTGTCCTCCATCTAACCCTGCCTTCTGCATCCTCTTCTCTCACACCAACTACCTTCATGTCCTCTTTCACTACATCCATAAACCTCCTCTTTGGTCTTCCTCTAGGCCTCCTGCCTGGCAGTTCAAAACTCAGCATCCTTCTACCAATATATTCACTATCTCTCCTCTGGACATGTCCAAACCATCTCAGTCTGGCCTCTCTGACTTTATCTCCAGAACCTCTAACATGTGCTGTCCCTCTGATGTACTCATTCCTGATCCTACCCATCCTGGTCACTCCCAGAGAGAACCTCAGCATCTTCATCTCTGCTACCTCCAGCTCTGTCTCCTGTCTTTTCCTCAGTGACACTGTCTCTAGACCAAACAACATCGCTGGTCTCACCACAGTTTTGTACACCTTTCCTTTCATTTTAGCTGAAACTCTTCTATCACACATCACACCTGACACTTTCCTCCACCCGTTCCATCCTGCCTGGACACGCTTCTTCACCTCTTTTCCACACTCTCCATTGCTCTGGACTGTTGAGCCTAAGTACTTCAAATCCTCCACCTTCTTGATCTCTTCTCCCTGTAACCTCACTCTTCCACTTGGGTCCCTCTCATTCACACACATGTACTCTGTCTTACTGCGGCTAACCTTCATTCCTCTCCTTTCCAGGACAAACCTCCACCTCTCTAGCTTCTCCTCCACCTGTTCCCTGCTCTCACTGCAGATCACAATGTCATCTGCAAACATCATAGTCCATGGAGATTCCTGTCTAACCTGGTCTGTCAGCCTGTCCATCACCATGGCAACAAGAAGGGGCTCAGAGCTGATCCCTGATGCAGTCCCACCTCCACCTTGAACTCCTCTGTCACACCTACACACACCTCACCACTGTCTTACAGTCCTCATACATGTCCTGCACCGCTCTAACATACTTCTCTGGCCACTCCAGACTTCCTCATACAATACCACAGTTCCTCTCTGGGCACCCTGTCATCAGCTTTCTCCAGATCTACAAAAACACAATGCAGCTCCCTCTGGCCTTCTCTGTACTTCTCTATCAACATCCTCAAAGCAAATACTGCATCTGTAGTACTCTGTTTTGGCATGAAACCACACTGCTGCTCACAAATGTTCACTTCTGCCCTTAGTCTAGCTTCCACTACTCTTTCCCATAACTTCATTGTATGGCTCATCAGCTTTATTCCTCTGTAGTTGCCACAACTCTGCACATCTCCCTTGTTCTTAAAAATGGGCACCAGCACACTTCTCCTCCATTCCTCAGGCATCTTCTCACTATCTAAGATCCTGTTGAACAACCCAGTCAGAAACTCTACTGCCACCTCTCCTAGACACTTCCAAACCTCTACAGGTATATCATCAGGACCGACTGCCTTTCCACTCTTCATCCTCTTCAGTGCCCTCCTCACTTCATCCTGACTAATCTTTGCTACTTCCTGGTCCACAAAAGTCACCTCTTCTAGTCTTTGTTCTCTCTCATTTTCCACGTTCATCAACTCTTCAAAGTACTCTTTCCATCTTCCCATCACACTACTGGCACCTGTCAATAGACTTCCATCCCTATCCTTAATCACCCTAACCTGCTGCACGTCCTTCCCATCTCTGTCTCTCTGTCTTGCCAACCTGTATAGATCAGTCTCTCCCTCCTTACTGTCCAACCTAGCATACAAGTCATCATCAGCTTCTTGTTTGGCCTTTGCTACCTCTACCTTCACCTTACGCTGCATCTCCCTGTACTCCTGTCTACTCTCCTCAGTCCTCTCAGTGTCCCACTTCCTCTTAGCTAACCTCTTTCTCTGTATACACTCCTGTACCTCCTCATTCCACCACCAAGTCTCCTTATCTACTTTCCTTCCAGATGACACACCAAGTACTCTCCTACCTGTCTCCCTGATCACATTAGCTGTAGTTGTCCAGTCATCTGGAAGCACCTCCTGACCACCCAGAGCCTGTCTTAGCTCCTTCCTAAAAGTCATGCAACACTCTTCCTTTTTTAGCTTCCACCATTTTGTCTTCTCCTCTGTCTTTGTCCTCTTCATCTTCCTCACCACCAGAGTCATCCTACACACCACCATCCTATGCTGTTTGGCTACACTCTCACCTACCACTACTTTACAGTCACTGATCTCCTTCAGGTTACACCGTCTACACCAGATGTAGTCTACCTGTGTGCTCCTACCTCCACTCTTATAGGTCACTCTATGTTCCTGCCTCTTCTGGAAGAAAGTATTCACTACAGCCATTTCCATCCTTTTTGCAAAGTCAACTACCATCTGTCCTTCTGCGTTCCTCTCCTGGATACCAAACCTGCCCATCACCTCCTCATCACCTCTGTTTCCTGCACCAACATGTCCATTGAAGTCTGCACCAATGACAACTCTCTCACTTCTAGGCATGCTCTGCATCACTTCATCAAAGTCCGACCAGAATTTCTCCTTCTCCTCCAGCTCACATCCTACCTGTGGAGCATACCCACTAACAACATTGAACATCACACCTTCTATTTCTAGCTTCAGACTCATCACTCTATCTGACACTCTTTTTACGTCCAGGACATTCCTAACAAACTCCTCCTTCAAGATAACTCCTCCTCCATTTCTCTTCCCATCTACACCATGATAGAACAACTTGAACCCTG
Source organism: Antennarius striatus (assembly GCF_040054535.1). Lineage (NCBI taxonomy): Eukaryota > Metazoa > Chordata > Actinopteri > Lophiiformes > Antennariidae > Antennarius > Antennarius striatus. The sequence goes on from NC_090791.1 coordinate 20,708,347, forward strand.
CTCCTAAACTTCCAGCCTCGCTACCTTTCCACCTGGTCTCCTGGACACACAGTATGTCTACCTTCCTCCTCTGCATCATGTCAACCAACTCTCTACCTTTTCTTGTCATAGTTCCAACATTCAACGTCCCTACTCTCAGTCCTATACTCTTGGTGTTCCTCTTCTCTCTCTTCCTACGAACACACTTTCCTCCTCTCCTTCTTCGACCAACAGTAATCCAATTTCCACCAACACCCTGTAGGTCAACAGCACCGATGGCGGTCGTTGTTAACCCGGGCCTCGACCGATGCGGTATGGAAGTCACAGGTTTGATTCGCATCTTTGATTTGGCAAAAGTTTTACGCCGGATACTCTTCCTGATGCAACCCTCTGTATTTATCCGGGCTTGGGACCGGCACAATAAGACACTGGCTTGTGTCCTCTTGTGGCTACATTACTTGTAGAACAGTCTAAGCAGATAAAACCTGTTTTTTAGTAGCCTTAACAGCAGCCTGTTGGTGACACGTGTTGGTGACAGGGACTTGCCAGTTAATGGCAGCGCATGCCCTAAGTTAGAAAGTTCCTGTTTAACAAACTGCAACTTAGGCAAGGAAGCTTTATGCCCTTTGGCCGCTAGAGGTTTAGAGTGTTAGTCTCACACTCGTCGATTGATTCAGAAAAATAACCGCCTCTTTTGTCTGATGTGGACCAATCAGAGGCAGAAGTTGCTGATTTCACAAAAGACCCAAGTCATTCTATTGCAACTAATTTAGGCTAGAGATAGAAATATGTGGGACAGAGTGAGGCACATCAAACATTTCAGACTGCATGGATGTAGAAACACCCAAAGTACTCAAATAAAGAATTGTGCTTTGGGTGAGGATTGAATCATGAAGAGATTGGAAAAAAAAACCCTTTGCTTACTGGTTATATCAGGACCTTGAGAAACATGAATTATAAAATGGAATGATTGGTTCACCCTCACAACATGATCTTCTTCTTCTCCTTCTGGCTTTTCCCTTCAGGGTCTCCACAGCCAATCAGTGTCCTCCATCTAACCCTGTCTTCTCATCCTCTTCTCTCACACCAACTACCTTCATGTCCTCTTTCACTACATCCATAAACCTCCTCTTTGGTCTTCCTCTAGGCCTCCTTTGGAGGCCTAGAGGAAGACCCTAACCCCATCTAGACAACATGTTAAAATTATTAATATGAGGTTACTAAGCTAAGTTTAGCCATCAAAATACCACGAGAGACTAATAGAATCATTATCAATTGTCCAACTGCACTGAACAGGTTTTAAAGATGGTTCACGTGTCATTCATCATCAGTTGTCCCAATGCAGTGTTCTCGTTTGCGTGTGTCCTTGAGTCTGTGACGTAAATTTGTTGACAAGGACGCACAATGTTTCACGATATAATACTGGAAAAAAATGCACTTCCATTCAACAAAAATATTCACAATTATTCTATTTCTCCACTTAAATTTTGAACCCAGAAATCGCCGTTATGTTTTGAGCTCGCACAAGTTTCTCATCATGAGCGCGACTCAGTCTAATTAAAATCAATCAAACGTCTGCTGGTTTCATACGCTGCAGTAAGAGAGGAGTTAGTCTGACATTATCACCATGATCTGAAAAAGATGCAAAATTTGGAGAAAAACCAAGTGACAACAATGCTTTCTTGAGTAAAAAACAATCAAAAGTTAATGAAGAAAAAGTGGTCATGCTACCAGAAGAAGGGATTGAATGGTGTTTTTTATCGCTAGAAGTTAAACTTACACCTGCATCAGATCTGATCAAAGGTTCCATGGCTCCTGAGTCATCATAACAGGTAAAGAAAACAGTTAATAAACAATGGGCAATGCTCACGTTGTCCACAGTGGAAATACACCTCGGATGTTCGTGCTGACCCTCTCTTCACAATTCTGATTCTGTTGTAAGATTCTGGGCCCAAACATGCACAAAGAAGTTGTAGAACCTCAGGCCAGTTGTGACGCGAACATTAACGAAAGGCCCAAAAGGCTATTGACGATTGTTCATCTACCTGAGTAATTTGTGGTAGATTGGTTTTGCCTGCTGCCAACATTTCATTGTCCATGTGTCGATATACGGGAACTGCAGTGCATGGATACTCAATCATCAGGGCCTGGAAGACTGACGAAGTCCCAGCGCCATAGGTCTGACCCGAGGGGTCATCAGTGGGCTGGTAACACGGCCGACCGCTATTTGGTTGTGGAAACGCTCTTGTGACATTTTCAAACAATTTTCCTGTCATTTGCAGGCTTGCATTTCCTTTCCATTTATTTGCTTTCTCTCCATTAGTCGGCTCTTCTAAGTTCTGCTGCAGTATCACCAGAACTTAGAAACCTCTAACCCACTCAAACGTCCCGTTCTTGGAATCCCATGTTTTTGCATCCAATCAGACAAACAAATTGATAAACCATATTTTTGTTTTATGTCGACAATTATAGGTGATGTCTGTGCTTGTAACAGTCAGGGTCTGAAAATGTAGTGCCTGAAAAGCCCATCTCCCGTATTTCCGTCTGACTTTATTTCCAGAATAAAGTGAGTCTTATCTAAGGTTTGGTGCATATTTTGCATCCATGTTATTCATAGAGAATCCTAGAGATGCCTTCCACCATCACCTGTTCCTTTACCTCTTCACTTCATGAAATGACAATGACTTACTATTATTATCCTGTTTGTTTTCTGATCATGCTATTTCAGATCCGCTCCCACTTGCAGTCAATCCATTCCCTGCACCTGCCTTCCCTTCGCTCACCTGCAGCCCCTCCCCCAATCAGCTCCAGTCTCCGTGAACCAGCTCAGCCCTCAGCCAGATTGTTGGTGTTGGTCCTGACCTTCCAGCCGTCGTATCCTGCCGTACCTTTTGACCTTGTTTCGACCCTGCTAGTTTCTCGGACCCTGCCTGTCATAACCCCTCTTTGGATTTGTCAGCCTGGTTCGTCTGTTTGGACTGATTCCCTGGTACCTGACCCCGGTCTTATTAAACCTGTTTTTGGGTTTGACTCTCCTGCTTCACTGTCGTGCTTTTGGGTTCTCACCACCAGTCTTGTTTGAGCCGTGACACCTAGTGGTAGAGCGGGTCATTGGCGGTTCGATTCCCGTGAGCTGACAGTGGGAGGGGTCAGCTCATCTCCGGAGCACTGCCGAGACACCCTTGAGCAAGGCGTCGTCACCCTTTAAAAGTTGCTCATCTTGGGCGCACTGGGGAGGAGCTGCCCGCCACTCTGCATCCCGTTGCATGCCTACAGGCCCGTGTGTGTGTGTGTGTGTGTGTGTGTGTGTGTGTGTGTGTGTGTGTGTGTGTGTGTGTGTGTGTGTGTGTGTGTGTGTGTGTGTGTGTGTGTGTGTGTGTGTGTGTTACAGGGGCTTGTACACACTAACATGTACCATGACACCCCCCACTGTGAGCTCACACTCCAGGTGGCTGGGCGGGAGTGGGAATCAACCCCCTGAGACGCTGCCGCCCAATTCGACCTGTACGTTTTTTTAAGAGACTGCAGATCTCAGGCAGCTGCTTGAAAAAATACTGAAATGGAGATGAGGCGCGCTGAGGTTAAGGGTGCGAAGTTAACCCCCCATGGATTCATGTTAACATGGTGATTCTTAAGATGCTGCTACACCACATGCATCTGACAGTCTGAACCATTCATATGAGACACTGTCCTCCCCCCTTCACACACATTGTCTGTACATGACATCACTTCATTTGTTTACTCTTAATTAGTCAATGGACATAAGTGGTTACATAGATTCTACAAAAAGCTTCACCACAACACAGATTCACTATTTACAAGTTAAGCATCAGATCAGTAATTAGATATACATACTCTGTTTTACAACATTTATTGACTGTAAACATGCAAAAATTACAAACATATTTAGAATTGTCTAAATTATTTCAAATATACCTGTCAGTGTGGAAGCGAAATAATGCATGTGTGGGTCACATTTCAAATCAGAGGAAACACATTTTCAAGTTTGGCAGCGAATAACCAGATTGTCCGAAAAACAGGAAGACAGGAAGCGGGTCAACCTGACATGGGCTGGTTACCTAGATTTGGACAGTTGCCGGGAACAATTGGTTTCCTGTTTTCTCATGAATAGGACACGTACAAAGCTCACCCACACACAAATGGAGGACTGTGACTATAAAAGGGTCAGGAGACATGCATCCAGGGGCTGTTCCTGATTGATCTGTACTGATGATCTGCGTATCAATAAAGAATTCCCGTTTTGGCTGTAACATCATCCTCGTTGTACTTTGGTTTTATTTTGGTATTTTGCTGGACAAAACACTCTCACCACATAACTGGCGTCACGAACAGGATACAGGATCAGGAGGATCTCTGAAAGGAAGGAGAGCGGTCGGTGCGGCTCTGAGGGGCATCCTCTCTGCGTGGTGTGACAGGCTAGCTAAAGGTAAGGTCATTTGAATCCCTTACACAAATTTGAATTGGCAAAGTTAAAATATCTAAAGTTTAAGTCACTAAGCGTAGTTGGATGCTCCAAATAGTTGTTCAGAGACCTCAGAGACGTGAGAGGTGTTGCAGCAGAGGGTGTGTTTCGCTAAAACTCCAGGTGCACATGGACGGCTGCTGCAAGGAGAGCTTCACTTAGAGAAGTGAAGCACAGATTGGACTGATTGGCATTACGACTAAAAGGGAACAGCCAGAAATTAAGACAGCAGCTGGGGAGAAGTTTGTGGAGCTTAGTGAAGCTCGTATGTCCAAGTGTGGACTTGTGTTACTGGTCTTGGGAGACCAGGGTGAGTCTAGAGAGACCACTGTGATGTCCAAGTGTGGACCGTGTTGTGTTACTGGTCTTGGGAGACCAGGGTGAGTCTATGGGTAGACCACTTTGAGAATACGGTTTTGGGAAACCGGGGTCCAAGAGTGGACTTGTGCTGAGAATACGGTTTTGGGAAACCGGGGTCCAAGAGTGGACTTGTGTTGAGAATACGGTTTTGGGAAACCGGGGTCCAAGAGTGGACTTGTGCTGAGAATACGGTTTTGGGAAACCGGGGTCCAAGAGTGGACTTGTGCTGAGAATACGGTTTTGGGAAACCGGGGTCCAAGAGTGGACTTGTGTTGAGAATACGGTTTTGGGAAACCGGGGTCCAAGAGTGGACTTGTGCTGAGAATACGGTTTTGGGAAACCGGGGTCCAAGTGTGGACTTGCGTTATTACTGGTTTTGGGAAACCAGGGGGTCCCAGTGTGGACTTTGAGCTTTTTCCAGGGTTTTGAGTTGACAACCCTGGGCCCTTCTACTGCTTCCGGCGGTGAAGCAGCTGTTTTGTTTGTCCATTGGTGTGTCTTTGATCGAGCGCCGGCAGTAACCGATAGTGGCACAATTTGACTCTAAAATTCAGAAAAGGTGCCAAGAAATAGCATAGTTAAGAGACTACGCCTATCGTGTCTCTATAATCCAGAAGATAGTTTGAAGAGATAACGATCATATACTGACATAATAATAAATTGTAATAACCGGCCGGTAAAAATAAGAAATTAAGAAAAATATATATAAGTGCACAATAAGTGAAGGTGATATAAAGATAATTTGGGAACCGTAATTTGTGAAATAGCGTAAAAAAAGGCTGCAGCTAAATATAGCAATCACTTCATGCGCATGAACTTAAAATTGAATCCAATCTAAATTGAAAACCCCCTCCACTACACACATGTCCCACTGAAATAAAATGGGCGTATGAATGCATAAACTGTATAAGTAATTGATATAAACTTGTGGTGAGTCTTTCAGTGTCTGCATACATCCGTGTATACATTGGGGTGCGTTTCTTAAGCGTCATCTGGCTGAAATAAGGTCACCCAGAGTTAGTGTGTGTTTGATAAGATCCAACCATACGTATGGGAAGATCAGAGTGAATGAGAATTTGTGTGACTGATAAACCCATTGAAAATACAAGCATACAAATCAAATAATCTGAAGATACAAGCTTGGGATAAAAAAGTTTTCTTTTATGAGTGTTGAAAATTGTTCTGATGTCTTAAGTGATACTGAGTGATTGAGTGAATGAGTGCTGAGCTCTGATGTGAGTGTGTGTGTTGAAAAAACAAAAAAACAAAAACAAAAAAGTCTGTGGTTGACTGTTCGACTGAGATTGAACCGTATGTGCTGCAGATGGAGTAGTAGAAAGTGTGTTAAAGTGTGTTTAAAGCGTGTGTATTTATTTATTTGTGCATAAGTGAAGGAGAAAGTGCGTAGAGTTGGTTTGTGTGGAGAGATCTGCATGCTAGGAGGGTCAAGAAGAGACTGGAAGTTAAAATCAGGAAGCAGCCTAGAGGGGGACGGATCAGTAGACACAGATTGGACTTGTCTAAAAATATATCTAGGTGCAGAAGCTGCAAAAGAAATCCCTGAACAGGCACTGCTAGCACTGCTAGGAAGGCTAGACACAGCAGGTCAGGCGTACTGGATCGCTACGAGGGGAGGAAAAAGTGCAGGAGAACAATCTGTAGCTTCTGGATTGATCTGCCCAATAAAGGAATAGACTTGAGAAGGGAGATTAAGCGGTACTAATGAGAATAAATCTCTACATGTCCCTGAGTCAGTTCAAATTATGATGGGGAACCAATGGGGGTAATCCTCTCACAGGCCCTGCTAGGAACAATGGGGTAAATAAATGTGGTTATAAATGTTTCACTTTGGCACCATATCACAAAGAGGGTTAACATTAATAGTTACGTTGAACAAGAATTGTTTAGAAAGTTTTGGCCACGTTGATAAGAGAAGGAGAAGAGGTAAAGAGAAAAGAGATGGACTGCTAAGTATGAAGAGAATGTTAATTTCCAAGAGGAGGGATTATGTAATTTCTAAGAGGTTTGCAGTTAAATGAAGTAATGAAGGAAAAAATATGTTTGAAGAGAAGGACAAACAGTTATGTAGGGGAAGCGATAGGATAGGGCTCTGTATCTGTCTTCACTGTCTTCACATCCTGTCTGCAACATTTTTTCTGATAACTTAAGACACTCAAACTGACTGTTTTTTTCCAAGATGTCCCGTTCCTTCCAGAGTAGCATTCTGGGATACTTTCACAAAGCAAAGGGAATTCAAAGGTGGCAACACCAGATACCAATGATGATGTTCACTAAAGACTGGATGTGAGACACGAGTCATGTGTTCATCCAGCAACAAGGCCGGAAATGAAGTAATGAGGAGAGAGTGGAGAAAGGCCAGAGCATTGAAGAAAACACACCTATGAACACTTTAGATACAAACACACACAACGACACCATTATGGTAAACATAGACAGACACACACAGGTTATGATTATGATTCTAATGACTGAAGAAGTAATGTTGTCAACAGTTCCTGGTTGTTCATTAGATTATAGGTTGACCTTAGGAACACATGGATTCAGCCCATGATAATGTTTATTTAGATCAGAAGCAAATCAGGATGTTTTATCTTTTCATTCAATCACTCATGAACCAAGGTGCCTTTTGTTGAATGGCCTAAACCACCACAGAAAACCACATCTTGTCTGTTAAGAACCTATTGGGGGCTGGAAACCAGTGTCAGAGCTCAGAGCGGTAAAGAATTTGTACGTCATCCAGCCCCAGCTGAACTAAAAAGTGAAAGATTACAGTAGACTTCTGTTGGTTAACTGATTGATTAATTATTTAATTTGATAAATGCAAACCTTGACTCACACTTCTTCTTGTATTTTTAATGATAAACATTTTACTTTACATATATATGGACAAATACCACGTTTCTTCTTTCTTGACAATGATATTTGTCTTTGCTCTTTCCGCTCGTGAAACAATCACGTGGGTATTTTAGCCGAATTATTACTCTAGAGGTGTATACATTTTGTCTGGACCTCGATCAAACGATCGTGAGTGAAAAATGAACATAAATGATGCGCTTAAGTTTTTGGATCCATGATTTTACAGAGATCTCTCAACCCCAAATGACATCACACGTGGGGAAGACGTTTTGCCATGACTGACTATGACTTGGATGTCTGACTGAAACACTGCTTTACTGACTTAAAGCAGGTTTTAAAAGGTCTATTTTATTTTTATTTTATTTTATTTTATTTTTTTCATTTTTATAACTCTTGACATAATTTACTCTGGATTTTTTTATGTGTTTATTGAGTGAATGCTGTGTTGTCTAACTGTGACAGTTGGATTTTTGTGCATTCGTGTGTAACATATGATTGTACGTGTTCTTATCAGAGGGAAATAATTTCCCTTTAAGGTTATTAACATATTTTTCATTCATTCACGCCGTAAAGCAGCTTTTGAGAAAAGACTGAAATAAAAAGATGATACAAGATGATTTGAAATTCACAAGGGATGTGGTCAAAAAGTGTATTTTCTTGAGACTGTAGAAAATAGCAAACCACACCCCCATGTCCTGTCTTGGATTTTTGGCTGCCGGGGAAGGGCCCTCCTGCGACAGCCGGAACCCATGAACAAGGACAATAGTTTTACTGATGATAGAGAATTTTTAATTTGAAAAAGGTGGATTTTTTTTTTCCATTCAGAAACATGTCAACTCAAGCAAGAGAGAGAAAGAGTGGAGCATGAGATGTCGAGACTATGAAAATGCCAAAAGAAATTTGAGGATTTAGTAAAGAATTCACGAAAACTACAGTTGCACTTAACTAAAGCTCAACCACAAAACTAACAAGACTAACACCAAGACACAAATGATTTCTTGCCCCAACCTGGGCAGGGAGATGTGTGCTTGTGTGTCTCATTTCTCCCAATCAGATTTACGTGTTGGAGGCTGAGGTGATGACACGGTCACACCTGAGGTCATACACCGCGACACCGGAGGACAGTCCAGTTTACACAGATGCTATTGGCATCCTAACTGGAGTTCCAGATGAGTATATAATGACTGATAAAATTGCAGGTGGTTTTGAGTCTATCTCTGTTTGAATCACCTCCGGAAAAAATAAATAAATGAATAAATAAAAACATTGACAGGATTAATTAGGTCCATCACAACATTCAATGTCTGACAAATTTCACTAGAAACAGATTTGAAGCTGTATTTGATTAATTGTCTGCCACCACATTAGTTACTTATGAAAATAGAATTGCTGTTTGTTTTCTGTGGATGCTGTTAGTTTGCTTGCATTCAACAGTTGCTCCTAAGAAGCATCGGTCGGGCGGTGGGCAGACTGGAAACGCCCCCGTCATATCAGAAGGCAGAGCGGGAGGCCCTATTGGCGCCCGACTCCAACGAGAGAAACGCCGCAGACTTTACCTGTCCAGACATCATCCATCCCTCTGATGGAGAGGGGGGGCAGCTTAGTCAGGTTCTACAATTCACATTCACAATGTTGCTAATGCTAATGCTAACACATGATCACGCTGCTGCAGGGACAGTTTTGTTGGTAATTATGTGCTCATTGCTCATGTGAGGGCTGTGGAGGTAAAAGGGGGGGTAATATTGTCTTAGCTACCACAGACCCCGATAATGAAGCTTTGCTGAGTCCCTAGGGCTCATAGGGAAGGTTAGCTTCCATTGTTCCAGCTGAAAACACATGGCTATAGACATTTCCATATTGTTACATACACTCTCCACTGCCTGTGGAGCGGGGTGTACGCTAAATCCCTTTGGGGGGGGGAGCCAAGTCCTCAGCAGTTGGAGTGAACATATAGGATACATATAGGATCGCCACACTGAGGTGAGTTGTTGGGAATCTCCATTTAACAATGGAAATGACCACAAAATGCATCTGCTTACACAAATATAGGTAACACAACACGTAGTTCTTGTCTACCACATAATTTTCTGAACACAAAAGTGGCACGAGCTACGGAAAGAAGGGCCATACACCGTGGTGGGGGTGACCCCAACAGCGGTCCAAGTCGAGGGAAGCACCACATGGTGTCAACTGAGCCACTGCACCAAAGAGACTTTGCCAGAGACAAAGGGGAGAATGAAACTGAGAAACAATGAGGAAGATGATGTGGTTGTTGACAGGAGTCAGGGGACTGTTCTGAGGAGCCCGACTCAGATTCTGAAGCTAAAGAACAAGAGACATCCGCTGGAGTCACAGCCGCTCAGCACCGCACAGCCATGATCAAGATGAGTATGATGCAACCACAAAATTCCCAATTCACACTGTGTTGAAGCCCATGCTGGCATTCTCATCTCATGTTCATGATGACACACAACCAGTAAACCAGGAGCAAGATGACAGGAGAAGTAAGAGATCTTCACACTATGTGGAAGTGGACAGGAACAGTGATCATTTCCGAAGAAATTAGAGAGAAGGGGACAAAATGTGAAATAAGTGTTGAATTAAATAAAACCATTTTATGTAGGATGAAATCGGGTGAAGGGCAGATAAGTATGAACAACTTTTCATGCCACATAACAATTACCATAGATCAAGAAGCTCGAGATACAAGCAAAATTAGATAGGAGAATGAATCCTAATGATGCGTTCTTTGCCGACGTAAAATGTAGGAACGATGAGAGAGCCACAAACTTTCAAACATACACTAAACTGAGTCGAGTAGATAATATGGATCCAGTTTATCCGACAGAAGCAATGTTAGCAGGAACACAAGTGGGTAAGAGAATAACCTTAAAGATTCCAAGTAAGAACATAACTGCCGGTGTTACACGACGAACATTTAGGGTGTTGGAAAATGATATACTGAACCAAGAGCAGAATGTACTCTGTGGCACCACACATGATTTGCAAGCTAGTGTGAAGCTACGAGCAGCGTGGGGAATTGAACAATGTGGGATAACGGTAAAATTTTAACAAGGGGTTTGGCAGGTTCAGCTAGACACAAGTATTGTTAAGCCCAACATGACCTATGCGATAGAGATGATCATAACGGTTGAAGAGGGACAGCAAACCCGTAGGATTTGGCCCTGGGACATTAAATCTTTGACTAAGCTAACCACCACCCCCCACAGATAATTACCACTCCACATGTTACTACACAGAATGCAGTAAAAACAACATTGAAGAGCTTTATCATGTCCAAGAGCAGTGAGGCTGGAAGGGGAAGGAGAAAAGGTTAGGAAGGACATCCCCTCTAAGAAGCTGACTAGTCACTAGATTCGTAATGTAATCCTCCTTAAAGATACAAAGACTACAGGAAATGTAAACTTCCCATCGTGTTTGGAGAATACATTTTGAAACTGGGGTAGACGGGAGTTGTTTGGACGAGAATAGTGAGGTTAGAGTTTATGTAGGGAAGGACGTCTGGATCTACGAGTGTAACAGGGAAACGGTGAGTGATAAGACTCTATCTAAAAGACCTACAGGTTTCAATATGCAGATTAAAATGCCGACACCTATGATAGAAAAAACTACAGCTGCCAGGACAACTTACCCCATGAAAACAACAGAAACTGCCACACAGCTAACTACAGTCAGCACAACAGCTTCCCCAACCACCGTTAAGATTATTAGAAAGGCCACAACACCTAGTCCAAACATTATTGATCATATGACGCTATATCCATATAGTAGAATTAGTCCAACTACTACGACTGTAAAAATAACATCAGCCCCCGTTTAATACAAAAATCACAACAATACCTTTTGATAATATTGAGTGTGTAAAATGTTTGGAACACTTTGTTGTACGTTTATCTCAGATTACAATTTATCACAGAGATCTCTCTGTTGCCATGAGAAAACCTGAAGCTTTAAAGTTTGAAATGAATGACAATGCTGGTAGGGGTGGAAGCATTAAGTTGGATGGGCTAGAGGAAATTCTTGGAAAATGGGGAGCTATTTTGGCTAAATCTGGAATAATTATACTGATAATACTGATACTATTCTCTTTATTGACATGTTGCATCGTGTCTATCCTGAGGAAATGGTGTGTGAGAACAATGGACGAAAGGACGAACCTCATTAAGGACACACAGGACGCACAAATGCTAAGTATGCTACCGGCTGATGCACTGGTGCGCAGAATTCTTCTGGCGCAGAGGAGGGAGAACATGCCAGATGTGTTCACAATCTCCAACTATGAGGAAGAGCTGTTATAAGGAATGATGGACAATGGCTGATATGGATATACATTACAACTACATATGGATATATCACCAGGATATCACTATGACATTATTCTTACTATTCTGTGTAACCATTGTTTAATCATCAATTTTATCAGTTAGATCATTCTGTTTATTCTATATTCAATGTTGTGTTCTACAAAAGAAGAGGTAATCTAATTCATACCATTCAGAATTATTAGAATGACTTCTGTGTTCCAGTAAATGATTTCAGTGTGTGATGTATTTGGTCAGTCTGTTAGGATGTATTGTTTAAGGTCGCCCAACGGGAAGGGGGCCAGGGGGGGCTTTTCCTGGTTAAAAAACAGCCGCCAGGTTTTTCACCCTCATCAGGGAAGTATTAACAGATGACCAGTTATGTTAGTATATTTATGTTAAGTTCATATAACAGTAAATGGAATGTTTTTGTCGCTTATCACTATGTTTAGAGTTCACACAACCATATATTTAACCCTAAACTTACAGCGCCACCAATCCTAGTCACACACATCTAGACATGCGTGCTGATTCACCATACATTATTTCGATGAGTTGTTTATGATAATCTCATAAAGAGGAGGGATTATGTGGAAGCGAAATAATGCATGTGTGGGTCACATTTCAAATCAGAGGAAACACATTTTCAAGTTTGGCAGCGAATAACCAGATTGTCCGAAAAACAGGAAGACAGGAAGCGGGTCAACCTGACATGGGCTGGTTACCTAGATTTGGACAGTTGCCGGGAACAATTGGTTTCCTGTTTTCTCATGAATAGGACACGTACAAAGCTCACCCACACACAAATGGAGGACTGTGACTATAAAAGGGTCAGGAGACATGCATCCAGGGGCTGTTCCTGATTGATCTGTACTGATGATCTGCGTATCAATAAAGAATTCCCGTTTTGGCTGTAACATCATCCTCGTTGTACTTTGGTTTTATTTTGGTATTTTGCTGGACAAAACACTCTCACCACATCAGTTGTTGTTTTTTAACCTGGACAGCTCTGCATACAAACAACAAATTCTAAGTTTATTATATACATTTACTTATTCATGAGCTCCTGGACCTATAATTTTAACTATAATTCTAATAACTCTAAAGCTGTGACACTGGATAAAATACAATTACTTTTTGTGAATTTATGCTTTTTCTTTGATGCCATCCATAGAGTTTGAAGGGTGACAGAACAAATCCAATTAGGACATCGCCAGCCCCACATACATGAGCAGGATATCCTCTATTTTACTCTTGTGTTGGTAGCTTATTTTATTTCCAACCAGATCACAATATTTTTCTACATACAAAACATTGTAAACATAAATCAGACATCACTGTAGTGTATTTGTAATGTAGTACAGAATACCTCAGCTGGAATACATATGCACCAACACACATGGGGGTCAGAGGGTTTTAAAATAGAGAGGTGAGTAAGTGTTTGGAGTGGAGGAATGGAGGTTACTGCAGTGCTGGTGTTGATGGACTGGGTGAAGACAGGTTGCTAAGATATGGTTTCAGAGTGACACGCACTTGATGGTTGGAGCGCTCTGAGCAACGGAGTTGTATCGCTGACCGCAGTTTTAACACTACAGTCTACACTTATCACTTTAATAATATAATTTTGTTCAATATTTCACTGTATTTTTATCTTTTATGGAATAGTGACATTTGGAGCAGCAGTTATTGATGATCAAGAAGTTATTTGATGAATTATTTATAACATATATAGATTAAATGGTTGCTTAAAATGATTCATTTAATGAGTAATGCCACAAAAATTTAATATTTTTTGCTTTGTTTTCCAGTCTAATTCCAAAATCTCTGCATTAGTTTTTCCACACATTTTAATTGTTCTAAATGTAATTTTAAATGTTTAAATGTAAAATGTTTTAAATCCCCTGACGTAATGAAGAAACTGTTATTATTATTATTTAGTATTAGTTGTCATTATATCACCTTATTGTCTGGTTGTCGGGGAAAAAATTGAAATACCAGATGACAACTGTGTATCCAGAACACTTTGAGATGAATTACAATAAACTAATGATGATTTTAGGACATAAAAAATTGTGACCAAATAGCTGAAAATTTGTTTACAACATTTTCATCATCAACTCTATTTTCTTTTCCACAGGAATCACAGTAATGAGTTTCATGAAGGTTTTATGACTCTCTCTTTGTTTTATTGTTTACTGCTACTGTTTTTTATGCTAACATGTTAGCTTTACATGAGATGTCGAGCGAATGAACTAAACAGCTTTTTCAATCGGTTCAGCTCCCCCACCACTCCCGGCTCCTCGTCCCAGGCCTCTTCCGGTCCTGCAAACCGCTCCACTGATGCTCCCTCCTCCTGTGCTTCCTGTCCTTCCACCTCTGCCACTTCTCCCGAGCCCACTCCAAGAACTGCGAAGCTCAACGGCCCCACCTCAACCACTGGACTTCCAACCTCACCACAACCTCCTGCTCCCACCACGACCGAGACCATCATCACGGCAGACCTGGTGACGACAACGCTGAGGAGGCTCCGTCCCTACAAGGCGGCTGGACCAGATAAGGTCTCCCCAAGACTCCTCTGAGCCTGTGCTTCGGAACTAGGGGACCCCCTGCAACAATTGTTCAACCTCAGTCTGCGGCTGGGGAGGGTCCCGTCACTGTGGAAGACCTCCTGCATTGTCCTTGTACCCAAGAAAGGACGCCCTACTGAGCTCAACGACCACCGACCGGTCGCTCTTACCTCCCACGTAATGAAGACCCTAGAGCGACTGGTCCTGGAGCTCATGCGTCCACAGGTGCAGGGTGCTATGGACCCTCTCCAGTTTGCCTATCAGGCCAAGGTTGGGGTTGACGATGCTGTCATGTACCTCCTCCACCGCACACTCTCCTACCTGGACGCCGGGGGCTGTGCCGTCAGAGTGCTCTTCTTCGACTTTTCGAGTGCCTTCAACACCATCCAGCCCCGGCTCCTGCAGGATAAACTGACCTCCATGGCTGTGGACCCCTACCTCGTGAGCTGGATTACGGACTACCTAACGGACAGACCCCAGTACGTCCGTATGGGGGACTGTTTGTCTTCTATGGTGACCAGCAGCACGGGGGCGCCACAGGGGACCGTTCTATCCCCCATTCTCTTCACCCTCTACACATCAGACTTCAAGCACAACTCGGATACATGCCACATACAGAAGTACTCCGATGACACCGCGATAGTGGCATGTATCCAGGAGGGTGATGAGGGGGGGTACAGGGCATTGGTGGCTGACTTCGTGGAGTGGTGCCAACAGAACCAGCTCCAGCTCAACGTCTCCAAGACAAAGGAGATGGTTCTGGATTTCCGGCGGGCACCTCCCTCTCCACAGCCGGTGATCATCAAAGGCAGTGAGGTGGAGGTGGTAGGAAACTATCAGTACCTGGGACTGCAGCTAGACAGCAGACTGGACTGGTCACTCAACTGGGACTGTGTGTACAAGAAGGGGCAGAGCAGGATGTACTTCCTGAGGAGGCTGGCCTCCTTCAACATCTGTCCTGAGCTCCTTTTCATGTTCTATCAGTCCGTAGTCTCCAGTGTGCTGTCATACGCCATTGTGTGTTGGGGTGGGGGGGCCAGGAAAAGAGATATGGACTGTCTGAACAGACTCATCTGCAGAGCGGGCTCAGTGGTCGGGCTGAGCCTGGACTCTGTGGATACGCTTCTGGAGAGCAGGACCATGTCTAAAATTAAGGCCATCATGAACAACACCAGCCCCCCCCCCCCCTACACACCACCTTCTCCCAGCAGAGAAGCACCTTCAGCGGCAGACTGCTGTCACACAGCACCTCCACAGAGAGGCTGAGGTCCTCCTTCGTGCCCCGTGCCATCAGGGGGTACAATGACTCTCTCAGGAGGAGCAGGGGGGGAGGTGGCGAGGTCAGCACGGGGTTGAATGGATTTAATTTAATTCAATTTAAATTTTATTTTATTTTATACTGTTTATATATATATAATTTATTTATTTATTTTTTTATACTGTTTTATATTTTAATTAAATTTTATACCGTTTATATTTTAATACTATAATATTTTTAAATTTTATACTGTTTATATTTTAGTTATAGTTTAGTATATAAGTCCTGTTAGTGCTGCATGTGTCTGTTAGTGTAATGTATGTCTTGTGGTATGTCCTGTGATGTCAGTGTTTCCTTTTCTCCTGGTGTTTATCCAGTATTATTTGTTAAGTAATGCCTGAGCAGTGGATATGTACAATTTCCTCCGGGATTAATAAAGTATCTATCTATCTATCTATCTATCTATCTATCTATCTATCTATCTATCTATCTATCTATCTATCTATCTATCTATCTATCTATCTATCTATCTATCTATCTATCTATCTATCTATCTATCTATCTATCTATCTATCTATCTATCTATCTATCTATCTATCTATCTATCTATCTATGTCTGAATAAGCATAAGTCTTGTTGTCACAGCCTGTTATTAAAGGAACAACACAATATTTATTTAACACAAATAATGTATTAGACAAAGATCACAAATCATGGGGTGTGAGAATCAGTAAAATAATAATAATAATAATAATAATAATAATAATAATAATAATAATAATAATAATAATAATAATAATAATAATAATAATAATAATAATAATAATAATAATAATAATAATAAAACCTTTATTGTCCCACAGTGGGGAAATTTGTGCGATCGTGGCAGCGGGGGGGGGGTCAAACATAAATAGTTAAATAATATACATACATATTAACATCTGCAACATATGAAATTTACATATTCACATATTGTAAACATATTAACATATATCATATCATCAAAATGTACAGTTATATTCACACATCAAAATATACACGAGGCTGAAGATTACATCGTTCATCCAGAGTTAGAATGTATAAATAAACATAAAGTGTTGTGTGTGTGTGTGTGTGTGTGTGTGTGTGTGTGTGTGTGTGTGTGTGTGTGTGTGTGTGTGTGTGTGTGTGTGTGTGTGTGTGTGTGTGTGTGTGTGTGTGTGTGTATAGTGTATCAATGGATCAAAAGGTTAACTAAAGGAAGTTTCCACATCGCTCACGGTGCTTGTGTTGAAGGAGAGCGAGAGTCAATTAAAACAGAGCCTGTTACTGAGGACAGGAGGTTAATGATGCGTTAATCGACTCATTTGATGTATTCCTTAGAGTCTTTACAGATGAAACTCTTGTTAAAGGAGACAATATCACTGCCATGGTCAGGGGGACATACAGCACACACGTCCAGCCATTATTATGACCCGTGAGTCAGAACACACAGCTTACAGCACAGATGGTGGTACTTGGGATTTGAATGGCCTCAGCTTTGCAATACTTTATGTCTCTATTAATCCTGGTTCTTCGATGGTTAAACCTCTCCAAACGCGGGCCGTGGAAAGTGACAAATGGACTGACAGCAGCACAGGTGGCTGAGAGAAAGATACGATGAGTTGTCAGCGCAGTCCCAGAGGGTTTAGTGGAGTTATGTTCATGATGTGTGTTTTATGACCCTCTGGTCTTGCCAAGGCAAATATCAAACAATGGAATCATAGTGTAACTTTATCTCTATCCTTCCTCCAGCTTTTTCCATCTGGTCCGTCCAGAACACAGCAGACCCTTCCCTTCCCTTCTTGCGGTAGGTTGTGCTAATGGAGATCATTGAGGGTTATGCCATTTTTTTGCCTGTCCGCTTATTGCTGTCTTGGGGTAATAGAGTGGTTCACACACTCCTGAGGGACTTTGGAGGGAACTGGTAATACATCCCACCACGGGACAGCGGCTGTTGTCCCCAGTGAACTTACAAGTTGCTGGATGTTGTATTTCATCAACACAACTGTTAGCATAGCTGGATCTCATCTGGTGTGGTGGATCTGTAAAAATAGCTCAAAGGTACGGTAGCGGATCAGCTAATTGGCTCTTCAGAGAATGGTGTTTAGGGAGGTGACGATGTTAGTAAAGGTCGAGGTGCCCAGTGGAAATAACTTGTGTGTAACACTTCACAGCCTCACCGTGGATCGCTATTACACAGTCCATGGTGTCATTACGCAGCCCATGGTGTAATTACACGGTCCATTGTGTAATTACGTGGTCCATTGTGTAATTACGTGGTCCATGGTGAGGTATATTTGTGTTATTATGATAATAATAATCCACACTTTATTGATCCCTCTTGGGGAAATTCTCTTTACACTTCACTGAAGTACATACAGTGATGTACAATGTGTACATGTGGTACACATTGGTTTCAGACACATATAGAGGTACAGGGGAGGCAGAGTGACGGGTCGCGTGAAGAAATCGCGCCCCAATGAGCATCTTGTAGGGGGGACGGCGCCTTGCTCAAGGGCGCCTCGGCAGTGGCCTTGAGGTGAGCTGACACCTCCCACCGTCAGCTCACACTCCGGAGATGTTCTGGCGGGAGCGGGACTCGATCTGTCTTCAAGACGTCTGCTCTACCGCTGAGCCACTGAGAGGAAACGACTACATCTGGGTCAACCTGAACAATGTTGAGATGACAATTAACGGATTCACTGCCCAGAATAGCTGGGGATGCTGCTTCTACTCTTTATGCTAAGCTAAGCTAATTTTGTTCTGACACCACTAAAACAAACACGTAAGACCGATACCGATACACTCCGTCTTCCTCCTGAAAGGAAACCAAACCAGTGTTGGCCAAAATGTTCTGGACTATAAATAAATATCCTGTCTGTTGGTCAGGAGCCTCACTCTCTCTAATTAAATCTGAATGCTGGACCAACAGTTTTCTGGTGCTTTTTGCTTGCTGCACTGGTCCCAACCAAGATGCTACACAGACACACACACACACACACACACACACACACACACACACACACACACACACACACACACACACACACACACACACACACACACACACACACACACACACACACACACACACACACACACACAATTTCCTTGCTTATTTTCCTCAGTCAGCACACCACCCAGTTTATCACTGTCTCTCCCTGCCATATATCTCCCACCTCCTGTCTCCTGTATTCAGATGTGCTTGATTTACATTGTGTGATTTGTTGATAACAAAATGAAGTAAGAAAAATAAAGAAATCCAAATCATGAATCCACTGAGGATGGAATTCAAATTCACACCAAAAACTGAAATGAACCATCAAAATCACAGGATGATCCAGCGTTCATGAGTTTCATGATGACCCTTCATGAGGGTCTTCAGTGGTGTGTAGGTCTGTCAGCATCCTGGAATGAGTGAAGTTTAAACTTCAATCTAGTTCACTAATAAAACTCAGGATCTTTCTCCCATTGTCGGCGCAGCAGATGTTCAACCAAGTAGGTCTGAACAAATCCACCTTTTTGTCTGGAAATAAACAAACTTTAAGCGTGAAGCTTTAATGAGGCGTGTCCACAGTCCAGTCCTCGGGCCAATCATGGCGCAAGATCAGATTTTATATGCTTTAAGTACTGTATGTCTAAAAATGTGTTAGAATTGACCTGCCAGACAGTACACTATTTCAGTGTGCAGTTCCTTTTCTCAACACATGGGGGCAGTGTTGTATAAAATGTCTGTCAGCTGCCATAAACTTTCAAAGAAGACTGAATAATGGACCAATCACGGCTCACGCTGCTGCTGGTACTCTTGCTTGGGGGGGTCCTTCCTCCATTTGTTGTCCCTCCATGTTCTCCAGGGGTTCACAGCCCCCACCCAGCTGTCTGAATGATGCTGTTCTGACCCCCCAGCTGGAAAGTTGATGGTGAAGCTGCAGCTTAAAGGGAAGGTGGACATTACAGTCTGTTCAAGACAGCTGGTGGAGCTGATGGGTCTCCACCCCCCCTGATGGAGCTGATGGGTCTCCACCCCCCCCTGATGGAGCTGATGGGTCTCCACCCCCCCTGATGGAGCTGATGGGTCTCCACCCCCCCTGATGGAGCTGATGGGTCTCCACCCCCCCTGATGGAGCTGATGGGTCTCCACCCCCCCTGATGGAGCTGATGGAGCTGATGGGTCTCCACCCCCCCTGATGGAGCTGATGGGTCTCCACCCCCCCAGATGGAGCTGATGGGTCTCTGTGGGAGCTGTGTAATGACACCATGGACTGTCACACGTTCATCTGGGGTTCTGTGTCCTCATGTGTTCATCTGGACGCTGACATTTGGGAACTTCATTGTTCTCGTCATAGAAATATGGGGATCAGACCAGTAGAGAAAATAAAATAAATAAATGAGGGAGTGTTGGCCCCCGCACACGTTCACATGATCACATGTGGCCCTCTGTAGAAAATTCAGAACAAATGAACTATTGTAACAGATCTCAGCGGCACTGAAAAAATGAAACTGTTCTGTCAAACAAGGCCATCAGGTCAGGAAGGGAGAGAAAAACAATATATTTTGTCTCACATGTCCAAATACACACAAACCTAACCTGGACATGGACCCAACCAGAACCCTGGTTTAAACTCACCTGTGCCTGAACCAGTTCATGCTTTCCCTGAACCTCCACCCCTTCCCCCCACAGCTGGACCTCTAACCCAGGACCTCAGGAGGGACTCAGTGCTGGGGCCCCGAGGAGACGAGTGGCCCCAGCAAGGTTGTTGTATGTACTGAGAGACAAAAAGTGTGTGTGTGTGTGTGTGTGTGTGTGTGTGTGTGTGTGTGTGTGTGTGTGTGTGTGTGTGTGTGTGTGTGTGTGTGTGTGTGTGTGTGTGTGTGTGTCCCTTCCTCCATCACTCATGTGACACAGAGCTCCATCAGCACGTTAACGTAATTACCTGAGTGTGTCTCTGGTTATGTGTGCCTGTACATGTGCACTTGTCCATCTCTGTGAGGGTTTGGGTAAAGTGGGGGTGTCCACATATAAGAGTTATGTGAAGGAGGGGCTAGAGGAGAAACCAGGAAAGCATGAGAGTCACAGGCAGGTGAGGGAGGGGTGACTGCAGAGTGAAGACAACCATGTTGGATTACACTCATAAAAATAAATATTAATTGTACTGGATCTGTAGCAGAGATACTTTTGATTGAAATGTAGGATATTCAATATAAATTTTCAGTGATGTGTGAGATATAATAATAGTGCGTCATCAGCCTGTGACCTGCAGCGCTCACTGGTCCGGTTTGCAGCCGAGTGTGAAGCGGCGGGGATGAGGATCAGCACCTCCAAATCTGAGGCCATGGTCCTCAGCAGGAAACCGGACGACTGCCTTCTCCAAGTGGGGAATGAGGTCCTTCCACAAGTGAAGGAGTTTAAGTATCTTGGGGTCCTGTTCACGAGTGAGGGAACAATGGAGCGTGAGATTGGACGGAGAATTGGGGCAGCAGGAGCGGTATTGCAGTCGCTTTACCGCACTGTTGTCACAAAGAGGGAGCTAAGCTGAGAGGCAAAGCTCTCCATCTACTGTTCAATCTTCGTTCCTACCCTCACCTGTGGTCATGAGCGAGGGGTCATGACCCAAAGAACGAGATCGCAGATACAAGCGTCTGAAATGGTCTTTCTCAGGCGGATAGCTGGTGTCTCCCTTAGAGATAAGGTAGAAACACTGCTGTTCACGAGGGGCTCAGAGTAGAGCTGCTGCTCCTTCACGTGGAAAGGAGTCAGTTGAGGTGGTTTGGGGATCTGGTGCAGATGCCTCCGGGACGCCTCCCTAGGGAGGTGTTCCTGGCACGTCCAGCTGGGAGGAGACCTCGGGGCAGACCCAGGACCAGGTGGAGGGATTACATCTCAACACTGGCCTGGGAACGCCTTGGGACCCCCCAGTCAGAGCTGGTGGATGTGGACGGGGAAAGGGAAGTTTGGGGCTCCCTGTTGAAGCTGCTGCCCCCGCGACCCAACTACGGACAAGCGGAAGACGATGGATGGATGGATGGATGGATGGATGGATGGATGGATGGATGGATGGATGGATGGATTACCAAGATGTACACAGAGAAGCGGTGGTGCACGGTGGTGCAGTGGGTAGTGCTGTCTCCCCACAGCAAAAAGTCCTTATTGTCTGTGTTAGTTATTTCCAGGTTCTCCAGCTTCCTCTCACCTCCAAGAACATGCACTTACGGTTATTTCATATCAAAGTGACAAAAAAAGGCAATACATGCAGTCCCCAAGTAAGAACTACTGACTATGACGAGACTTTTATGGCTGGCTACATGCTGAACAGCTGGGATGTGTTCAAAACTCTGTGTCTGGCCCCAGTGGACGTGGACAGTTTGTCCATAGCGAACACCTTGTTCAACCACAGGGATGTCCATAAGTGCACATGGCACCAGGACACCCTAGACCAGAGGTCGATGATCGACTCCATTGTCGTATCATCAGACCTCCGACCATGTGTGTTGGACACTCGGGTGAAGAGAGGGGTGGAGCTGTAAACCGATCACCACCGATCAAACCAAGAGTCTGTTTGGAATGTCTGGCAGAACCCTCTGTCAGTGAGGTCTTCAACTCCCACCTGAGAGCTTCTACCAGATCCCACAGGAGGCTGGGGACATTGAGTATGAGTGGACAGTATTCTCCACCTTCATTGTCAAAGCGGCTGCTCGGAGCTGTGGTCGCAAGGTCTCTGGTGTCTATCGCGGCGGTAACCCCCGAACCCAGTGGTGAACACCGGAAGTAAGGAATACTGTCAAGCTGAAGAAGGAGTTTTATCAAATGGCATGGCAGTTGGGGACAGTATGTCTGGATTGGCAGAAAGGGGGACCGGAAGGTGAGTTCCAACTATAGGGGGATCACACTCCTCAGCCTCCAGAGTAAAGTCTATTCCAGGGTACTGGAGAGGAGGATTAGACCTACAGTTGAACCACGGATTCAGGAAGAACAATACGGTTCCTCCTGGACCAGCTCTACACTCTCCATCGAGTGCTCAAGGATTCATGGGAGTTTACCCAACCAGTCCACATGTATTTTGTGGATCTAGAGAAGACATTCGACCGTGTCCCTTGAGGTATCTTGTGGGGAGTGCTTCGGGAGTCTGGGGTCCGGGGCCCTTTGCTGAGGGCTGTCCAGTCCCTGTTTGACTGAAGCCAGAACTTGGTTCACATTGCCAGCAGTAAGTCAGACCTGTTCCAGGTGCATGTTGGACTCCAGCAGGGCTGCCCTCTATCACTGGTTCTGTTCATAATCTTTATGGACAGAATTTCTAGGTGCAGCCAGGATCCGGAGGGGGGGTCCGTTTTTGAGAGCAAAGGATTTCATCTCTGCTTTTTGCAGACGATGTTGTCCTGTTGGCCTCATCAAACCTGGACCTTCAGCTGCACTGGGACGGTTTGGAGCTGAGTGACGCCAGTGGGATGAGGATCAGCACCTCTAAATCTGAGGCCTTGGTTCTCCACCAGTAAAGGGTGATGTGCCCCCTTCAGGTCGGTGGAGAGTCTTTGCCCCAAGTGGAGGAGTTAAAGTATCTTGGGGTCTTGTTGACGAGTGAGGGAAGGATGGAACGTGAGACTGACAGATGGATCGGTGCAGCTTCTGCAGTGATGCAGTCGCTGTAGGTCTGTGGTGGTGAAGAAGGAGCTGAGTCGTAGGACGAAGCTCTGGATTTACCGGTCAATCTACGTTCCTACGTTCCCTCCTTTGGGTCATGAGCTTTGGGTCATGACCCAAAGGACAAAATCCCAGATACAAGCAGCTGAAATGACTTTCCTCCATAGAGTGGGGGGGGGCGCACCCTTAGAGATAGGGTGAGGAGCTCAGTCACCAGGGAGGAGCTCAGAGTAGAGCTGCTGCTCCTCCCCCTCGAGCGGAGCCAGCTGAGGTGTTCTGGATGCCTCCTGGACGCCTCCCTGGGGAGGTGTTCCGGGCATGTCCTACCGGGAGGAGACCTCAGGACAGACCTAGGACATGCTGGAGGGACTATGTCTCTCGGCTGGCCTCCCCCTGGAGGAGCTGGAGGAGGTTTTTGGGGAGAGGGAAGTATGGGCATCCCTGCTGAGACTGTTGCCCCCACGACCCGGCCCTGGATAAGCGGTAGATGATGGATGGATGGGTGAATGGATAAATGAACATTCATAGATTCACAAAACCGTGCGCTGCCTTATCTGACTATTGTAGTTCCCCTTTCTACCACAGCTGCCGCCGAGCAGCACCGCTGCGTTCATGCAGGTCCAACACTCGTCTCTCCCATCTTCCTTTTCTACGTATTTTTGTGAGCATCTCAGAGCCTCAGGCTTCATACTCCTTGGATACTTCACCGTTAAGCATGAACGATAAAGCAAAGGGTACTGCTAGAAGTGTTGATAACAAGCATAAGGTAAGTGATGATAGTGTTGGTGCTAAAGAAATGTTAACACTCTCAAAAGCATAGTTATATATCTAAAATTATTACGTGGTTGAACTGTCATGTATCGAAGCCAGTTCAAGAAGTTGGGGGTGCTTCACAGGGAGGCTGAGGTACTGAGGAGGGAGTCAGAGAGTCAAGAGGTTTTATCAGGTCCAAAGTCAATGCAGCTTCAAGGAGGAGAGAATTAGAGCACTTCATGTTTCTACCTGCTGATGAATTTTATGTACATGTGATTTCTTGTTCCACAGGACTTGGCATCTACTCACAGAAACTAACTGGTTTTCCACAAAATCCTATTTTTATGTATAATTACAATAAAATTCATTCATCCATTCATCCATTCATTCATTCATTCATTCATTCACGTTTCTCGCTAAAGACGCCGACACCAGCTTTGGGTCAGACCGGGTTGCATTGCTAGCTGGTGGGACAACTTTCAGATGGAAGTCGTTCATCATCCTTGAATCAGTGACATTGGAGAGGGGAGGTGTGCAGAGCACAAAGGGTAATAAAAGATAACATCATGTTCACCCTGCACTCAGGAAAGTCCTACAGAGGTATCTGCAGCGATGCCACTAGACTACAGAGCAGCTGGTCCTACAGGGTGTGATGGACTGAGCCCTTCTTGACCCCATTCTGGGATGGACCACAACCCTGTGTGTCTTAAACACAAATTGATCTATTACATTTTCTCAGTTTCTATAAAATGTTTTACTCCTTTTAGTCCCTAGTCCTTTATTCACATTCACACACAGCTAGCCACTCCTTGTTTTTTCTGTACAATGACAAAGTCTGGAGGACGGAGAGGATGAAGTGATGCAGATAAGAGTGGGAGAGGAAGTGCAGAAGGAAAGGGGGTCGAAAAAGAGAGTTTTTCAATACATAGCAAGAGGAGCAAGAGATTGGAGGAAGAGAATAAGGCAGGTGAGAGAAAATAAATGTACAATAAATGAAAAAGTGGACAGGAAGGAATGTGATTGATGGTGAGAGTAAAGAAAAACTGATATCTCTCTGGGCATCAGATGTTCTTTTTAGTTTAATTTTAGGAGCCTGAACATCACAGAACTAAGCTGATTTTCATCAAGTCAAAACAATGACAAAACTGAAAATAGAACTTATGGATCCAAAGCAGCGCTTTATGAACCACCTCAGCCTTCATTAGTCAAATATCGCCAAGACAAACATTAAAAACTGTATGAATGTATGTATGAAGCTATGACTACTAGCTCATCGACCAGCGTGTCTAGAGCTACAAAACAATGTGTCTTCATTCTTGAACTCTAGAAAACATTAGAAAACTGATGACAGAAGAAAGAGACAAAGAAAGCAAGAGACTGAGGACAGAGACAGATCTACAGATCAACTATATACAGGTACAGGTATATATATATATATATATATATATATATATATATACACACACACACATATATATACATATACGTATATATATATACACACACACATATATATACACACACATTTATATATATAACTATGTAACACACATATATATCTAACTATGTAACTAGAACCAAGGCAGTCACAGACTGCAACTTCCTGTGACACCCCTGAATTCAAAATTGTACCCTGACCTACTTGCATAGGTCAAAGATCAAAGCTAGTGCTCTGATCTACTGTCGTTGATCAAAGCACTAGCTTTGATTGATGGTCTTATTCACACTGGCCTTCTCCCTTGTCTGTTAATCTTATCCACTCTACAAAAAGTTGAAATTTGACCTTGACCTAGGTTTCTCAAAGTCAAGGTCATCATCTCATCTTCCTCCCCTCTGCTGCCTGAGTCGTGTGCTGTTTGTCTCGTCTTTCTATCTGAACGGTTGTGAAGACATTTGGTGGACGGAGGGACGAACGCACCAACACTGACATTACAACACATCACGGCTCCGAAGAGGGACGGAATTACAGATATACTGTAATTAATATACGTAATTAGTACAATGACAACATTTATTATTGTTCAAGTATAGTAATAGTAATGGTAGTAGTAGTAGTAGTAGTAGTAGTAGTAGTAGTAGTAGTAATAGTAGTAGTAATAATAGTAGTGGCAGTACTAGTAGTAGTACAGTAGTAGTAGTACAGTAGTTGTAATAATAGTAGTAGTAGTAATAGTTGTAGTAGTAGTAGTACAGTAGTACTTGTATTTGTATATGTAGTTGTAGTAGTACAGTAGTAGTCGTTGTAGTAGTAGTTGTAGTTGTAGTAGTAGTATAGATAGTATAGTAGTAGTAGTAGTGGTAGCACAGTAGTAGTAGTAATAGTAGTAGTAGTAATAGTAGTAGTAGTAGTAGTAATAGTAGTGGTAGTACAGTAGTAGTAGTAGTAGTAATAGCAGTAGTAGTAGTAGTAAGACAGTAGTAGTAGTTGTAGTTGCAGATGTAGTAATAGTTGTAGTTGTAATTGCAGTAGTACAGTAGTAGTGGTTGTATTAGTAGTATTTGTAGTTGTAGTAGTTAAAGCGCTTTGAAATGTCTGCTGCCATGATTAAGCGCTATATAAATAAAACTTGATTGATAGTAGTATAGTATAGTAGTAGTAGTAGTGGTAGTACAGTATTAGTAGTAATAGTAGTAGTAGTAATAGTAGTGGCAGTATTAGTAGTAGTACAGTAGTAGTAGTACAGTAGTAGTAATAATAGTAGTAGTAGTAATAGTTGTAGTCAC
>NC_090791.1:20745326-20795326 GCF_040054535.1 Antennarius striatus
AATTAAATGTTTTCTTGATTTTTTTTTGAATGAAGGACATAAAAGTAGTTCTAAATCATTTCCATCTGCATCACACATTGAAGGAAAATTCATATTTAATTATTTCTCCATGGTGCAAACAAAAATTCATGAACGTTGTTGTGGGTCATTTTTATTTTAATTTATTTTTTTAATTTATTTTTTTCATCATTGGTCATCACTGCCTTCTTAAAAGAACACTTCAATGAAAAATGAAAATGCAGTGAGTTCTCACCCGACAGTCTTTATCCAACAGAGCAGCATTGCAGCATTCTGACCACAGGGGGTAACTGAGGGTGTGAGCGCTGCAGTCGTGGTCCCAGATCACTTCACACAGGTGTGGATGGAAGAAGGAGCGAACGCTGCCGATGATTCACCAACAGGAAAGAAGAAAAGAGGACAGGAAGTGACATCAGAGCAAACTGTTCACTCAGTCTGAGCTCTGCTGAATCATGTTAACATGACACGTGAAATGTGACCTATGGGGGTCAACGTCACGCTGCTCAGGGTTGCGTCAGACATGGCGGCACACGGCTCATAACGACTGATGTTTGTAAGTCAGGTGTTTGTACCTTGAGGACTGCCTGTCAGCGGTTTAGGAAAAGCTTTGAGGCTCCAGAAATGTTTTGTGGACCACGAACCTTCATGACAGCGTTTAGAGGAAGTGGATCAGACTGGATTTAGGCGTGAACTCGTGTCGGGGGGGCAAAACTGCAACTACACCTGCAGCCCCGCCTCCTGTGGCTCCGTCACGTCTCTGCAACGATTCCACCGGTCACAGCGAGCTGGGATGGCGTCTCATTCGTCCAGCATCAGTGAGGGTTCCTGTAGGGCGTCCTGTCTGGTGTAGGGCGTCCTGTGGGGTGTAGGGCGTCCTGTGTGGTGTAGGGCGTCCTGTGTGGTGTAGGGCGTCCTGTCTGGTGTAGGGTGTCCCGTCTGGTGTAGGGTGTCCTGTCTGGTGTAGGGTGTCCTGTGTGGTGTAGGGTGTCCTGTGTGGTGTAGGGTGTCTGTCTGGTGTAGGGTGTCCTGTCTGGTGTAGGGTGTCCTGTCTGGTGTAGGGTGTCCTGTGTGGTGTAGGGTGTCTGTCTGGTGTAGGGTGTCCTGTCTGGTGTAGGGTGTCCCGTCTGGTGTAGGGCGTCCTGTCTGGTGTAGGGTGTCCCGTCTGGTGTAGGGCGTCCTGTGTGGTGTAGGGTGTCTGTCTGGTGTAGGGCGTCCTGTGTGGTGTAGGGTGTCCTGTCTGGTGTAGCGCGTCCTGTCTGGTGTAGGGTGTCCCGTCTGGTGTAGGGTGTCCCGTCTGGTGTAGGGTGTCCCGTCTGGTGTAGGGCGTCCTGTCTGGTGTAGGGCGTCCTGTGTGGTGTAATGTGTCTGTCTGGTGTAGGGCGTCCTGTGTGGTGTAGGGTGTCCTGTCTGGTGTAGCGCGTCCTGTCTGGTGTAGGGTGTCCTGTCTGGTGTAGCGTGTCCTGTCTGGTGTAGGGTGTCCCGTCTGGTGTAGGGCGTCCTGTCTGGTGTAGGGTGTCCTGTCTGGTGTAGGGTGTCCTGTGTGGTGTAGGGTGTCTCGTCTGGTGTAGGGTGTCCCGTCTGGTGTAGGGTGTCCCGTCTGGTGTAGGGTGTCCCGTCTGGTGTAGGGCGTCCTGTCTGGTGTAGGGTGTCCTGTCTGGTGTAGGGTGTCCTGTGTGGTGTAGGGTGTCCCGTCTGGTGTAGGGTGTCCCGTCTGGTGTAGGGTGTCCTGTCTGGTGTAGGGTGTAGGGTGTCCTGTCTGGTGTAGGGTGTCCTGTCTGGTGTAGGGCGTCCTGTCTGGTGTAGGGTGTCCTGTGTGGTGTAGGGTGTCTCGTCTGGTGTAGGGTGTCCCGTCTGGTCTAGGGCGTCCTGTCTGGTGTAGGGTGTCCTGTCTGGTGTAGGGTGTCCTGTGTGGTGTAGGGTGTCCCGTCTGGTGTAGGGTGTCCCGTCTGGTGTAGGGTGTCCTGTCTGGTGTAGGGTGTCCTGTCTGGTGTAGGGTGTCCTGTCTGGTGTAGGGCGTCCTGTCTGGTGTAGGGTGTCCTGTCTGGTGTAGGATGTCCGTCTGGTGTAGGGTGTCCTGTGGGGTGTAGGGTGTTCTGTCTGGTGTAGGGTATCCCGTCTGGTGTAGGGTGTTTCATCTGGTGTAGGGTGTCCCGTCTGGTGTAGGGCGACCGGTCTGGTGTAGGGTGTCCTGTCTGGTGTAGGGTGTCCTGTGTGGTGTAGGGTGTTCTGTCTGGTGTAGGGTGTTCTGTCTGGTGTAGGGTGTTCTGTCTGGTGTAGGGTGTTCTGTCTGGTGTAGGGTATTTCATCTGGTGTAGGGTTTCCCGTCTGGTGTAGGGCGACCGGTCTGGTGTAGGGTGTCCTGTGTGGTGTAGGGTGTCCTGTGTGGTGTAGGGTGTCTGTCTGGTGTAGGGTGTCCTGTGGGGTGTAGGGTGTCCTGTGGGGTGTAGGGTGTCCTGTGGGGTGTAGGGTGTCCTGTGGGGTGTAGGGTGTCCTGTGGGGTGTAGGGTGTCCTGTGGGGTGTAGGGCGTCCTGTGGGGTGTAGGGCGTCCTGTGTGGTGTAGGGCGTCCTGTCTGGTGTAGGGTGTCCTGTCTGGTGTAGGGCGTCCTGTCTGGTGTAGGGTGTCCTGTCTGGTGTAGGGTGTCCTGTGTGGTGTAGGGTGTCTCGTCTGGTGTAGGGTGTCCCGTCTGGTGTAGGGTGTCCCGTCTGGTCTAGGGCGTCCTGTCTGGTGTAGGGTGTCCTGTCTGGTGTAGGGTGTCCTGTGTGGTGTAGGGTGTCCCGTCTGGTGTAGGGTGTCCTGTCTGGTGTAGGGTGTCCTGTCTGGTGTAGGGTGTCCTGTCTGGTGTAGGGTGTCCTGTCTGGTGTAGGGCATCCTGTCTGGTGTAGGGTGTCCTGTCTGGTGTAGGATGTCCGTCTGGTGTAGGGTGTCCTGTGGGGTGTAGGGTGTTCTGTCTGGTGTAGGGTATCCCGTCAGGTGTAGGGTGTTTCATCTGGTGTAGGTTGTCCCGTCTGGTGTAGGGCGACCGGTCTGGTGTAGGGTGTCCTGTGTGGTGTAGGGTGTTCTGTCTGGTGTAGGGTGTTCTGTCTGGTGTAGGGTGTTCTGTCTGGTGTAGGGTGTTCTGTCTGGTGTAGGGTATTTCATCTGGTGTAGGGTTTCCCGTCTGGTGTAGGGCGACCGGTCTGGTGTAGGGTGTCCTGTGTGGTGTAGGGTGTCCTGTGGGGTGTAGGGTGTCCTGTGGGGTGTAGGGTGTCCTGTAGGGTGTAGGGTGTCCTGTGGGGTGTAGGGTGTCCTGTAGGGTGTAGGGTGTCCTGTGGGGTGTAGGGTGTCCTGTGGGGTGTAGGGTGTCCTGTGGGGTGTAGGGTGTCCTGTGGGGTGTAGGGTGTCCTGTGGGGTGTAGGGTGTCCTGTGGGGTGTAGGGTGTCCTGTGGGGTGTAGGGTGTCCCGTGGGGTGTAGGGTGTCCCGTGGGGTGTAGGGTGTCCTGTGGGGTGTAGGGTGTCCTGTGGGGTGTAGGGTGTCCTGTGGGGTGTAGGGTGTCCTGTGGGGTGTAGGGTGTCCTGTGGGGTGTAGGGTGTCCTGTGGGGTGTAGGGTGTCCTGTGGGGTGTAGGGTGTCCTGTGGGGTGTAGGGTGTCCTGTGGGGTGTAGGGTGTCCTGTAGGGTGTCCTGTGGGGTGTAGGGTGTCCTGTGGGGTGTAGGGTGTCCTGTGGGGTGCATCACCCCCAGCAGGATGTCGTCACTGCTGCTCGTACTGAAACACTCCGTTCTGACGAGTATCAGAAAAGAGAAATTCCACGCTTTGATGGGGGGGTTAAGTCAAAGTCAGGGGCAGAAAATAAACCCAAGACTGGAATGATGTCACTGGGATGATGGGGGGGGGGGTGTATGACAACTGAGGTGACTTTGAAAATGTTGCAGTCAATAGTTTTGGTGCCAGCAGGTTGATATAAAGATATGTTGAACAGGATGGGGGTGGAGGTTGGGGGGGGGGGGTGCTGCAGCAGCGTTCAGGTGGGCTGAAGTCACGTGACTCCCTCAGTTTAAGCTGATCAGCTTAACTCAGAGGGAAGAGGGTGAATTTTATCATCACTGCTGCCCCCCCCCCCAGATGTTAGTGAGAACGGGTGTGAATGGTGCTCCAGCAGTGTGAACCGGCTCCTCTTCCTCCTCCATTCCTCATCTCCTCTCCCCCAGTCACTTCTTTCCCTCCCCATCATCACCGCTGACAGCTGGTGCTGCTTTATTACCACGATTCCAGAGCTGAGCGCTGGACTGCTTATTATCGCTCCTCAGCCCCCCCCCCCCAGTCCCTCCACCCCCCCCCCGCCGTTTGCTCCAGCGCTCCACTTGTGCTATAGCGTAACACTGCAGTCCTGGTAGGAGCTGACTGCGCTCCAGTCTGCTGCAGAGATGGGGGGGGGGGGGGCGCAGGGGACGAGGAGGGAGGGGGGAAAGGAATTCAGAGTGAGAAGCAGGAGAGGATGGGGGTCATTTCTGAGCCCCTCGTTTTCCTTCTGTCTTTGTGTTTTTGCTGAGCTCGGCAGGATGACGCTGGTATCCGTTTATTGATCAGTCTCATTCAGGTGGACGTGCCCCCCCAGCCCCCCAGTGCTGCTCCTTTGTGAGCACAACCAGCCTACACATGTTTACTCCAGCCTCATGCAGAGGGAAACACGCACACGCACACACATGCACACACGCACACACACATACACGCACACGCACGCACGCACACACACACTCATGCACACAGGCACGCGCACACACTCACACACACACTCATGCACACAGGCACGCGCACACACGCACACACATGCACACACGCACACACATGCACACACGCACACACACACAGCGTCCCTAGTGAGTGAATAAATGATCACTAATAATTGTGAGGGAGCTGCACAAACGTGACCCTCGTCACCAGCTCAGACAGCCTGAGACACAATCCGTTGAAATAAATCATTGCTGCAGCACCCCGGTGGAGCAGTGGGGGGCGCTGTCACCTCCGCAGTGCGCTGGCGCATCGGAGTGCCCCCCCCCCATAAATAAGCTGGGTTAGTGTCCCCCCGTAAGGCAGCTGGGATAGGTTCCAGCAACCCCCGTGACCCAGAAAAGTGGATGAAGCGGTGAGGAAGATGAATGAATGAATGAATGAGTGAATGAATGAATGAATGAATGAGTGAATGAATGAATGAATGAATGAATGAGGGAGCATCATTGCAGCTGATGGGTCAGAGTAAATTATTAAAGGTGGAATAAAGTAAGGATAAACATGTTCCCCTAGGGGGCAGGGTAATTAAGTAACACCCCCTTCAGGGAGTTAATAAAGCATTCTGGTTCTGATTCTGATTCTGGTTCTGGTTCTGATTCTGATTCTGGTTCTGGTTCTGATTCTGGTTCTGGTTCTGATTCTGATTCTGATTCTGATAAACTAATCATTGATGTGATAGTGTGATAGATGAACGGTGGAGTTCCAACAAGCTCATCGGTGGAACTGAAGGTAGATCCGACTAAAAGAACGTGCTGGACTCCATGACGACGTGTTGTCATGGTGATAAAAGTTATCATCATTACAACAAATAAATAAAAGTTTTGTATTTGTTGTCATGGTGATGACTTGTATGTATTTGTTGTCATGGTGATGACTTGTATGTATTTGTTGTCATGGTGATGACTTGTATGTATTTGTTGTCATGGTGATGACTTGTATGTATTTGTTGTCGTGGTGATGACCTGTGTGAGCGCTGTGGTGATTCCCACGTCCTGTGTTCCTGTGCGTTGAGGTCCTGGGGGACGAGGAGCGGTCCTGGACTCTGAGACGGTCTCATGTTCAAACTGAAGACCATCATCTCAGGTCTGTTCTGGGCCCAGTGCTGCCAGAGGATTCACCCAGAAATAATGACTGGGGGGCGCGGGCCCATTACTGCTGACCTTCAGTGTGGAGCTCGTTGTCAGCGGTAGCATCACCACGACATCCCATAAACCATCAGGCTGATAATAAAAGGTATTCACACATCATCATGTTTCATCACGCTCCCATCTCCTTCTCTCTTTCCGTGTTCTCCCGTCTGACATCCGTGAGCGCTGCTCCCCCCCCCTCATGAGGTTGTGCTGCGCTATAGGCGAGATCTCCACCAGGGCCCCCTTCCCCCTCACTTCCTGTCAGGATAGCGCTGCGACAGAGCTTTCCTCCACCGCGTCGTCATCTGCAGGACGGAGAGACCTGGGGGGGGTGAGAGGATGTGGGGGGGGCGTCCTGTGTTTGATGACACGTCCAGAATTAAGGTGTTTAACCTCTGAGTGATCCCCCCCTGCACCTCACAGGAACAGTGACACACACACACACACACACACACTCACACACACACACACACACACACACACACACACACACACACACACACACACACACACACACACACACACACACACACACACACTCACACACACACACACACAGACACACACACACACACACACACACACACACACACACACACACCTCCACACACACACACACACACACACACACACACCTCCACACACACACACACACACACACACACACCTCCACACACACACACACACACACATACACACACACACACACACACACACACTCACACACACACACACACACAGACATACACACACACACACACACCTCCACACACACACAAACACACCTCCACACACACACTCACTCACACACACACACACACACACACACACCTCCACACACACACATACACACACACACACACACACCTCCACACACACACACACACACACCTCCACACACACACATACACACTCACACACACACACACACCTCCACACACACACATACACACTCACACACACACACACACACACCTCCACACACACACACACTAAATGCCGACACTTTTGCATGAGAGCTAATTAAGCGAACCAAAATAGCATTAGCAATACCCCCCAGCTCTGGACGGCATTCACACATCATCTACTGGGAAAGTGCTGTGCAGTGTGTGTGTGTGTGTGTGTGTGTGTGTGTGTGTGTGTGTGTGTGTGTGTGTGTGTGTGTGTGTGTGAGTGTGTGTGTGTGTGTGTGTGTGTGTGTGTGTGTGTGAGGACTAAGATCTGCTTCCTTACCTGTGAGGCCATGTGACCTGTAACCAGCCAATGGAGTGTGTCCTAAGGGGTGGTGTCTCTTTACGTCTGACTGACATCTTAAACCTACAATGACACTCAGGACCCCCCCCCCCACGTCCACTTTATCCAATCAAAGCGATTCGATATCAAACCGTCCCGCCTCACAACGTCAGAGAAGAACAAATCTGCTTCTGCCCCGTGATCTGGACCTGCAGGAGGGTTTCATCACAGACAGGATTAGGACCCGATGCAGGACGGGGGGGGGGGCAAAGCAAAAAACAAGGAAATACAAGAACTACCACTAGAGACAGGGGCGTGGGTACGGGCCAATGTGACCCAGAACCAGAAGAGTTCATGTGTTCCAGGATCCACCCACAAGAAACGACGTTCTGCGATATAGCGACAAACTATTTATCTTATTATTTAGGGTAATATAAACATTTCTGACCCCTCCCCATTCTGATGTTACACCTGAACCCCCCCATTCTGATATTAAACCACCTTCTATCTGTGTCACCTTTAAAACACTCTGACAGACTGTTTAAAACACTTCAGTGTCTCACGTTAGTCAGAGACTCACAGAACGTTATGCACTTCAGGATGCTGTCAGCCAATAGAATGTGAGTACGGTATCACATGACTGCCTACTAAAACTCCCTGATGAGGTGAAGTCACGAGCGTTGGTGCGTGAGGGATTACTCTATTATGTTTGTAATTAACTGTCCCAAAGAAACTAAAGAACTTTTGTTCTGTGCGTCTCCCCGTTTCTGATAATTGATCGTTCAAAAAGAGAAGGTGTGATCATTTGTAAATGTTATGTATTGGTGACATTGCTCACCCTCATACTGATGCTGCAGTTTTTTTAACCTTCAGACGTCATTGTTCTCCCATCCTTCAGTTCTCTCTCTACGTTTTCTCCACTTGACTTCTGGTTCTTTCATCAGACCCGTCTTCATGAGCGTCCACGTCTCACCCTCTCTCTGTGGGCTGGAGCCGCTCATTTTAAAGCCTTCTCTGGTATCGTATCGAGGGTAGCCTGCTGTAAGTGTGTGTAAATGGTGCAACAGTGTGAAGCATCCACACATTAATAAATAATGTTCACACTTAAAGAACTAACCCCTGGTCCAGTGTCGGATCCAGACCTGCAAAGTTAGTCCAGAGTCAAACTGAAAACTCTGACGTTCTTGACCAAAGAAGTCTCTTCACTAGTAATTCTGAACTCACTAACAATCTGACAAAAAAAGAACAATTACCAAAACATTGAGTCCAAGTTTCATCTAAAACATTCACCAGGAGGGACGGGTGTGTTGGGGACTAGGATCCACCTTTTGTGTTCTAGTAAGTATTTGGGGCAGCAGAACAGGGGGTGTGGAGCTGAGTCAAAACAAACTGTGTCGGGATAACGAACAAAGACGTCGCCAACAGTCATTAATGAGTTTTTAATCATTAGACAAGAAGTTACAGAAAGACAGGGAATGTTACTCCAGAGGAAACTTGTTCAGGTGTTCTGACCTCCTCAGGTAACACATCTCCATCCTTCTTGTGACTGTATGAATGACAGAAGTGATAGCAGATCTAAACATGTTCACTTAACACGTGGTTCGTCAACCCCAGACAAGAAAGCAGCTGTTTGTGGAGGACTGCTGAAGCGGGCTAACGTCTTGTGGAGGACTGACGTCTGTTTGTGGAGGACTGCTGAAGCGGGCTAACGTCTTGTGGAGGACTAACGTCTGTTTGTGGAGGACTGCTGAAGCGGGCTAACGTCTTGTGGAGGACTGACGTCTGTTTGTGGAGGACTGCTGAAGTGGGCTAACGTCTTGTGGAGGACTGACGTCTGTTTGTGGAGGACTGCTGAAGCGGGCTAACGTCTTGTGGAGGACTGACGTCTGTTTGTGGAGGACTGCTGAAGCGGGCTAACGTCTTGTGGAGGACTAACGTCTGTGGAGGACTGCTGAAGCGGGCTAACGTCTTGCACAGACTGTTGTAGCTGAGGTTGGGTCTGAGGCTACACATACATTTGTAACTGAGGTTATACAGTCGATGAGACCATAACTGATGTTTGGCAGTCAAACCATTACGTTTAAGACCAGAGAAACCTTTTCATTACAGCTCATTACTATTAAGGGATGGCGCCACGCTGCATCACCAGACAAACGCGTAGAGATTTGTTTCTCCTTACACGTTGTTGATTGGTTGAACATTGAAACCAATGCATGAAAAAAGGACTCTCACAAATGTCACATTGAGCGTTACACGACGTGACGTTATGACACGGCTGCCAGCGGGTGATTCCAACAGCCCCAGAGGTGGGTGACCCATTTCTGTACGGTTATTTATCGCTAGTTCTTTCTACTAATAACCTTTTTTTACCATATTACTATACAAATAAACTACAGAAATATTTCTTGAGCTACGAGAAGAAACTTGATGTAATTCACTATAAGCCAGAGATTGGCTTGATGAAGACACACAGCTCCTGATTGGTCGATAGATGAAATTAAAGCTGGCACTGTCATCGCTAAGCATCTGCTTACTATTCCAACATTGAGCCTGGAACATCAGCTGTGTGAGCCGTGAACCCAGAGGTCTGAACTCTTGTTCACACTCAGACCCTTGACGGTCACTTCTCTCTCTTACAGACCTCGTTTACCGGCTAACATCTGACAGTAATGGTGGGAAGGACGTCTGATGCAGCGCAGCGGTTCCACTGGTGAACGCGTGTGAACCACTACTCCTAGTGAGCAGGCGGTGTCTTACGTTGTTTAAAATGCCACCAGTGCACAACTGTATGTAGGGGGGGTTAAAGCTGCGTTCAGAGGTCAGTCAGACCAGAGAGGTTCTATCTGTACTACCTTAAAACACTGTAAGTGTTCCTTTGACACACAGAAGTGCGCTACGTTTCGTGAGTCTCGGAACGTAGCGCACTTCTGGAGGCTGTCAGCCAACAGAATGCGCGTACGGTATCACATGACTACCTATTAAAACTATACAATGAGGTGAAGACTCATCTCGAAGCGCGAATGCGTGAGGGCTTCCTGTAATGAATGACGTCCATCCATGAGGACAATAATTACTTTGGCCAAAGCCACTGAGGACTGACGGTAGGACTATAAGTGGACCTACCAAAGTCTCAGACCTCTGATTTGGGATCAGATATCTGTAAGTCTGAGCCAACCTCTAATAAATGACTTCATTTCAATTAATCTGATTTGTACTATTGTTGAAATAATGAATAATGAATTAAGTACTGAGGTACCTCAGGAACTGTTGTCACTCCTAGTAATCCCAGTCAAGACTCTACGACATGCAGTAAATGTCAACATTGCTGTTCTCCATCCATGTGTAGCTGTGTGTCCAGTGAAGCAGGAGATAATGCTGTCGGTGGATTGGTGGCGTGCCCCCGCTGGGCGGAGCCGCGGTGACAGAGCTAACAGCGGGTGTACGTTTCAGCCAGCAGGGCCGTCCGGTGAACAACCAACAGCTTTACATGCTGTTTGTCCCCCCGGGGGGCCGTCCAGCACCGCAGCAGCTGGTGGGGGTCGCCGGCACCGGGTAGTGACATGAAAATACAAACACTTCTGGGGGTTAAGAAATGCTGAATCAACCCAGAATGCAGTTTTAATTTGGGAGCGTTTCTTTTTTTGGCCGCTGTTGTTGGCGCTTTGTGATGGCGAGGCTGCTGAGGCCGATTCATCCATCGATGGCGTGAACCGACGGCTGGTTCGTTGGGGTTTGCTGTTCTCTGAGAAAGTCATCGGTTAACCTCCGAACAAAGAGTTTGATGGTTGTTAGATTTGTTGGTGATCTTGTTGACTATCTTGATGTTATCCAGACAAAGGCGGTGTTACCTAAAAGGATGCAGTCTGAAAAACACTCACTGCAGTTTAACATGAGCAGACAGATCCAGGTAGGGGTAAAGCTATCATCCACAGTTTAATCATGGGTATCATTCCATTTTTATTTCAACAAAGTGATTCATTTTTTTATTTATTTAATAAAATTTCAAGTGGAAAGTTTTACCCGTACCTTAAATTATTTAATTACACCTATAATGAAGTATGTCAGTCTTTATTTTTGGTCCATTGTTCCTCAGGAAGAGGAAACAGACGATGATACCATCATGTTAGCCACGATGCTATAATGTAACCCTATCCATAATACAACTTAGACTTCATCCTGTCACGTGGATATAGTGCACCTGAAGACATGATGTGTTCACGAGTGCATTATGACTCACTCTTCCCTCCACCGTGGAGGCTGGTCTTATTGAATCAGATGTATTTAGTAGGTGCTCTAACTGTTGATGAGCGCTCAGAACGCTGTGAGGACGCGATGCGGTAAACCACAGCCTCCCTGCACTGCACCTGTGTGCAGCTACATACGTGTCACACGAAATTCACAGAAACGCTGAGGTGTTGCACGGGGAGAGCCGTGCTCAGGTGTCTGTTTGCTCAGCCTGCGGTCAGTGTGGCGTTATTTATTCATGATGGTCGTGACAGATGAAGATTCTGACCTGAAGAGGTCTGTCAGAGGAACGACCCCGTCAACAGAGAAACACGCCAGTGTTACAGAGTAGGATGAAGGTGATGTTAACGATATCATCAGAGCGTACACACACACACACACACACACACACACACACACACACACACACACACACACACACACACACACACACACACACACACACACACACACACACACACACACACACACACACACACACATGAAAGCAACGGGGAGGGGGGTGAGTGAAGGCTGGCCATGTAGCAGCGCCCCAGGAGAGGGTTTGGGGTACAGAGCCTTGCTCAAGGGCACCTCAGCAGTTCCCAGGAGGTGAAGTGGTGCCGCTCTGCTACCACTGCTGACAGACGTGTAGTGACATGGAAGGAGTCATACTAGAGCTCGGATTTCAAGGTATTCATTTTGAATGGGGAGGAAATTATAACCAATCACATGTCCAATAAATCCTGCATCACTGACTGTATTTCAAATAAAATGTATGGGTTACACTTAATTAATTGCTGCAGTATTTTGAAATTCTTCATTTTTAGGGACTTTCTGCGCTGCAAAGCAGCTTGTTCATGTTTTTTAGAATTTAACAGAGTTTTTCTATGTTTCTATATTTTAAAAAATCTTTATAAAATTTGGATTGATTTTTTTTCCAAACCTTGTTATTTATGCCTAAAGATGAGTAAAGACACATTTAAAAAACTGAGTATTATTATCCCTGCATGGATGAGTTCATTACTCATTTATACAGATTCTAACTCCTAAACAGAAGTGACTGACAGTTTCCTGGAGGACGGTAAACATTTACTTCCTGCTCAGGTGGTTGATGGGTAAATAAGAGCTGCACCTGCAGGTCCCCTGACGGCATCAGGCTCCAGTGGAGGAGAGCTCCATTACAGGTTTACACAGAAAAGAGAGGGAGACTGAATTCAGCAAAGCTACGTGACGAAGTTAGTGTCATTTCATTTATGTATCTTACTCCATGGGTGTCCAGCAAGCTAACAAGTGTCACATGGATGATCAACCCAATGGTGAACAGAAGGGACGAACACCACTGACTGCACCAAACACACCGATCCACAACCTGAACCCCTCCAGAGGATCCTCTCTCCTCCGTCCTTCATCCCCCACCCCTTTGTTCCCTTTCAGTTCTAAATATAGACGCTTTCTTTCTGTCAATGCATCACACACACACACACACACACACACACACACACACACACACACACACACACACACACACACATACACACACCAGAAGGAGCATTCATGGAGACCAGCCCCTGGTGCAGCCTCACACGGTGCTCCTCATGAGGAACACCCTGCGGCAGTGTTCATGACGGCGCCCTGCAGGGGGCGCTGTGGCACGCAGCAGGAGCTGCAGGGTCTCCACGGGCTGTTCAGGTGGAAAACGGTCATTTAAGGAACATTACAAATATTGTTAAGCCAGAACAGTTTAACACTGGAAGCTTTTCAACGAATTTATGATACAGATGTACAGAAACATGTTCACACACACACACACACACACACACACACACACACATGCATTCTGGTTTGGTTTCAGACCTCCACTAACCTGGATTCCACCAGGCAGCTGTGTTCATAAATCCATGACACAAAGCTCACCTGGCACCAGACAGCAGGTAGCGCTGTTAGCAATTAGCTTCTGGGAAAACAGCTTCATCTGCTTCATCTGCTTCATCATTCTGCAGCTGGAGGAGAACAAACCACAGCTAGAGAACACATGTAAGACTGAGCTTCAGAGGGAATCACAAAACACTTCAATGGAGAATGGTGCCCCCCCCCCTCCACCCTCACCCCCGTTTGCTTTAAATTTTTAGCTAATGTGTTAAAAAAAAAAAAGACTTTCCTGTATTTGCTGAAATTGAATCCTCATTACAGGTTGGTTATTTAATGTAATTTATTTTTATTATATGTAGAGAAAGAGGACATGAAGGTAGTTGGTGTGAGAGAAGAGGATGAGAAGACAGGGTTAGATGGAGGCAGCTGATTGGCTGTGGAGACCCTGAAGGGAGAAGCCAGAAGGAGGAGATTGAAGGTGGTTATTTGTAAAGGAGAAATAGACAAATTGGCTTTAGAAATTTTTGTGTCTAAAATTTTAAATGAAGTCAGAGGGTCAGAGGTCGGACATGAAGAGCCTGTGACCAGTGACACACTGACTGTCAGCTCCTTGCTGACATGTAAAACATGTCATCTTCATGCGATGTAGACTGAAAAGTCTCCTCATCAGCAACCCCCATCAGGGAAGCATGAAGTCCAAAGTGCTAAAGAATGTCCCCACCGGGCACGTGTTGTCATGCCAACAGTAGCATTCATCACTTTTATTTCCTTTGAATAGATAAAGACTGGTTTTCCATTTCCCATCGTTTGCTCATTAAACCCGCAGTGGAACAGGGTGAGGATGTCAGCGCTGCGAGTAGCGGCGTCACCATGTCCCTGGGTGTCCCAGTGTGTGGACACTGCGGCGTGAGGGGCCCGAGGGAGGATGGTGGGGGTGCTGCAGCAAACCGTTGGAAAGTGACTTGAAGGAGGAGAGAACGCAGGAGGCTCGCTGGCTGAATCTGAACGGAGGGATTATTGTAGATTAAGATGGAGGGGGGTGCAGCTCCCAGGAATTCCATTAGGGAAACGCGATGGAGGAGGTGTGTTTGTCACAAACACACCTCCTCCATCGCTCCTCCCTCTCTTTTGTTCCGCTCCTTATAACCTGGGATGTTCCGTCTTTACCCTCCATCAATTCACCAGCTTCAACCTTTCCTCGTCTTTATCACGCTGGAATATCTGCAGGTGTGTGTGTGTGTGTGTGTGTGTGTGTGTGTGTGTGTGTGTTATTTGATAATGGAGGTGTAATTGGTTGCTTACTGCTGCTCTGCTCACACACTCCTAATCAGATTGAGCTCAGCCCCTCTGTTAAATGCGGGGGTGTCCAAACCTCAACCCCCGTACCGACTGCAGGCCCGCAGCAAATTAAAACAACATAATGGAATAATGGAATATTCACCAGAGTATTCACCAGACAGTATTCACCAGACAGTATTCACCAGAGAGTATTCACCAGACAGTATTCACCAGAGAGTATTCACCAGACATTATTCACCAGACAGTATTCACCAGAGTATTCACCAGACAGTATTCACCAGACAGTATTCACCAGAGAGTATTCACCAGACAGTATTCACCAGACATTATTCACCAGAGAGTATTCACAAGACAGTATTCACCAGACAGTATTCACCAGAGAGTATTCATCAGACAGTATTCACCAGACATTATTCACCAGAGAGTATTCACAAGACAGTATTCACCAGACAGTATTCACCAGAGAGTATTCACCAGACAGTATTCACCAGACATTATTCACCAGACAGTATTCACCAGAGAGTATTCACCAGACAGTATTCACCAGAGAGTATTCACCAGAGAGTGTTCACCAGAGAGTGTTCACCAGACAGTATTCACCAGAGAGTATTCACCAGACATTATTCACCAGACAGTATTCACCAGAGTATTCACCAGACAGTATTCACCAGACAGTATTCACCAGACAGTATTCACCAGACAGTATTCACAAGACAGTATTCATCAGACAGTATTCACCAGACATTATTCACCAGACAGTATTCACAAGACAGTATTCACCAGACAGTATTCACCAGAGAGTATTCACCAGACATTATTCACCAGACAGTATTCACCAGAGTATTCACCAGACAGTATTCACCAGAGAGTATTCACCAGACAGTATTCACCAGAGAGTATTCACCAGAGAGTATTCACCAGAGAGTATTCACCAGACAGTATTCACCAGACATTATTCACCAGAGAGTATTCACAAGACAGTATTCACCAGACAGTATTCACCAGAGAGTATTCACCAGACATTATTCACCAGACAGTATTCACCAGAGTATTCACCAGACAGTATTCACCAGACAGTATTCACCAGAGAGTATTCACCAGACAGTATTCACCAGACATTATTCACCAGAGAGTATTCACAAGACAGTATTCACCAGACAGTATTCACCAGAGAGTATTCATCAGACAGTATTCACCAGACAGTATTCACCAGACAGTATTCACCAGAGAGTATTCACCAGACAGTATTCACCAGACAGTATTCACCAGACAGTATTCACCAGAGAGTATTCACCAGACAGTATTCACCAGACAGTATTCACCAGACAGTATTCACCAGACAGTATTCACCAGAGAGTGTTCACCAGACAGTATTCACCAGAGAGTATTCACCAGACAGTATTCACCAGACAGTATTCACCAGACAGTATTCACCAGACAGTATTCACCAGAGAGTATTCACCAGACAGTATTCACCAGACATTATTCACCAGACAGTATTCACCAGAGAGTATTCACCAGACAGTATTCACCAGACAGTATTCACAAGACAGTATTCACCAGACAGTATTCACCAGAGAGTATTCACCAGACATTATTCACCAGACAGTATTCACCAGAGTATTCACCAGACAGTATTCACCAGAGAGTATTCACCAGACAGTATTCACCAGAGAGTATTCACCAGACAGTATTCACCAGAGAGTATTCACCAGACATTATTCACCAGAGAATATTCACAAGACAGTATTCACCAGACAGTATTCACCAGAGAGTATTCATCAGACAGTATTCACCAGACAGTATTCACCAGACAGTATTCACCAGAGAGTATTCACCAGACAGTATTCACCAGACAGTATTCACCCGACAGTATTCACCAGACAGTATTCACCAGACAGTATTCACCAGACAGTATTCACCAGAGAGTATTCACCAGACAGTATTCACCAGACAGTATTCACCCGACAGTATTCACCAGACAGTATTCACCAGACAGTATTCACCAGACAGTATTCACCAGAGAGTGTTCACCAGACAGTATTCACCAGAGAGTATTCACCAGACAGTATTCACCAGACAGTATTCACCAGACAGTATTCACCAGACAGTATTCACCAGAGAGTATTCACCAGACAGTATTCACCAGACATTATTCACCAGACAGTATTCACCAGAGAGTATTCACCAGACAGTATTCACCAGACAGTATTCACAAGACAGTATTCACCAGACAGTATTCACCAGAGAGTATTCACCAGACATTATTCACCAGACAGTATTCACCAGAGTATTCACCAGACAGTATTCACCAGAGAGTATTCACCAGACAGTATTCACCAGAGAGTATTCACCAGACAGTATTCACCAGAGAGTATTCACCAGACATTATTCACCAGAGAATATTCACAAGACAGTATTCACCAGACAGTATTCACCAGAGAGTATTCATCAGACAGTATTCACCAGACAGTATTCACCAGACAGTATTCACCAGAGAGTGTTCACCAGACAGTATTCACCAGAGAGTGTTCACCAGACAGTATTCACCAGAGAGTATTCACCAGACAGTATTCACCAGACAGTATTCACCAGACAGTATTCACCAGACAGTATTCACCAGAGAGTATTCACCAGACAGTATTCACCAGAGTGTTCACCAGAGAGTGTTCACCAGAGAACCCCTCCATCACCAGCGGTGAGGTGGTTCAGCCCAGAGGAAAACAGTGAGAAGCGTTTCCATTCAACACTTCCTCACTGACATAACGTACCCAGAAAAGATGCAAGAAGTCGACCACGTGAACAAGTCAAGACACAGACTCCTCCCCCTCCTCCCCCCTCCTCTCTTAAGAGGAGAGGAGGAGGAGAGGAGAGGAGGGGGGAGGAGAGGAGAGGAGAGGAGGGGGGAGGAG
The DNA here is from genome assembly GCF_040054535.1 of Antennarius striatus. NCBI lineage: Eukaryota > Metazoa > Chordata > Actinopteri > Lophiiformes > Antennariidae > Antennarius > Antennarius striatus. The sequence goes on from NC_090791.1 coordinate 20,762,784, forward strand.
AGGGGTGTTGTTGTGCAGGATTAGTGTGAACGGTGTGGAGGACTGCAGTAATCAGGATGAACGGGAAAACTAAGCAGAAAAAGTGTCGCCTTTTGCCTCCATTGGGCTGAGTGTGTGTGTGTGTGTGTGTGTGTGTGTGTGTGTGTGTGTGTGTGTGTGTGTGTGTGTGTGTGTGTGTGTGTGTGTGTGTGTGTGTGTGTGTGTGTGTGTGTGTGTGTGCGCCATATATAAATATAAGGAAGAATCTTTCTCTGCATTCGTTCACATTCCATTATCCTGCTCTCATTCTTTCTGTCCCAAAGGGCTGGTGCTGTTCTTGAATCACTCAAGGGAAACACACACACACACACACACACACACACACACACACACACACACACACACACACAAATATCTAAGTTTTGATTTGTCAAAAACACAACAAAGGTGAAATGGTTTCCAGTAAGCAATCAATAACTCGATCAGCCTAAATCCAATCAGTTTAACATTCGTGTACAGTTCCCTCTCGTGCATTCGCATCAACGTTTGTGACTTCATCTCATCGCAGATTTTTGGTCGGCAGTCACATGATACGGTCCTCGCATTCTATTGGCTGAGGGCATCAGGGGGTGTGTTCTGTTCTGTGAGTCTGACCGAGGTGAGACACTGAAGTCTTCAAACAGTCAGAGTGTTTTAAAGGAAACACAGACAGAAGGTGGTTTAATATCAGTGTGGGGGGGTCAGAAACGTTTACATGACCTTAAATAATAGATCAATAGTTTGTCGCTCTATCGTGGAATTAGTTAATTCCTGGAACGCGTTAACCACGAGGAACGAGGGGTCGCTGTAGACACCATCTCCAGTGCAAACAACAAACCAGATGGAGGCAGACAGGACTCAGGGGACAGGCCATCTAGAACAGACCAGGTTCCGTCCCCAGCAGGGCCTCAGACAGTTCCTCGGGTGATGTCAGCGTCTAACTTCTGCTTTGTTCTGCTGACACCTTTGGCCGACTGGAGGAAAGACGTCTGTTTCAGGTGTATCAGTGTATTCAGAGTGAAACGGTTCTTCCTTCAAATCTGTGTCCGTATCCACGGATGTCTGCGAGGTCCTGCAGCACCGTACCGACGTGGATCAACGCTCTGCCCGTTTCCTCCAACCCACAGAAGAAGAGAGAGGGAGCATCCATCAGAGCTATAATACTGAACTTACTGAGTACCATGGCGCCCCCTGTGGGCACGCCCAGCAGCTCAGCCAGAGGGCGCTGTTGGTGGTTGAGGGCTGTAACGTGTCTCCAGATCTCTGATAACCTGACCGTGTCACCGGAGACCTTCTGAGTGAACTGTAGACACAGATTCTTGATCTGGCTTTGCCTCCATTCCTCCATTCCTCCATCCCTCCATTCCTCCATCCCTCCATTCCTCCATCCCTCCATTCCTCCATCCCTCCATCCCTCCATTCCTCCATCCCTCCATCCCTCCATCCCTCCATCCCTCCATTCCTCCATCCCTCCATCCCTCCATTCCTCCATCCCTCCATTCCTCCATCCCTCCATTCCTCCATCCCTCCATCCCTCCACTGCTGCAGAACAAAACTCCTGTTTTTGGTTTTTTAAAACCGTTTCTAAAAGCATCGAAGGTCGTTTTAAAGCGTTTGTCAGATAAAAGTGTTAAATCGGCAAAAAACAAATTGCCCGTAGTGTGTGTGTGTGTGTGTGTGAGTGTGTGTGTGTGTGTGTGTGTGTGTGTGTGTGAGTGTGTGTGTGTGTGTGTGTGTGTGTGTGTGTGTGTGTGTGTGTGTGTGTGTGTGTGTGTGTGTGTGTGTGTGTGTTTTGTGTCTCTGTGTGGCTCCATGGTGCACTGGCGTTGCACCCGGAGTGTCCCCCGCCTCACGCCCTACGACAGCTGGGCCAGGCTGCAGCTCCCCGTGACCCGCCCCAGATGAAGGAGATGAATGAACGATGGGTCCTGTTTACCGGCTGCTCGTCTCGATGGCTGTTTGTTTCTCTCCACAACTTGTTTCAGTGTTTCCTCTTTTCTCAGCTTCTTTAGTTCTTCTTCCTCCATCATTATTCCTTCCTCTTCCTCCTCGCCCAGCACAGACTCCACCCTCCTGGCAGCAGTCTCTCTGCCCCCCGCCCCCACCACGTCACCCGGGTACGACTACTAATATTATCTGTGTTTTCTGTGTCCTTCACCTGCTTGTGCATTGTTTTCTCACCTGTCTTGTGCCTGTGGGCTCCACGATGGTGGTGGTGATTTTTCATTGGGGGACAGAGTTGGAGCCTCCTGAAGGTTGTGGAAGCCAATGCAGATGGGTAAGAAGCCACGGGGCTCTCCTGCAGGTCTACAGCTGTAGCCGGGGGCTCCACAGCAGCTGACTGGTTCTTACCCTCCGTCTCCGGGCAGGAGCAGATTAAATCCCAAACCAAACCCCCAAATGTAACTGATTAAGACAAGTGTGAAAATGTTCATGTCAGTCTGAGAACACTGTAGAGTATGTAGTCAGGTGGTTTGCAGCCTTAAAGCATCTATAGAAATAGTAGAATATAAAAGTTCTTTGTGGATTTGTCCTGTAGCGGACCTCGTTCAGAACCTGCCTCTGGGACCACTAACACACGACACCCCCTCACCACGCACAGCGAAAGAAAGGAAGGAAGGGAAGAATGTCCACAGGAAGTCAGCTGGTGATGGACCTCAGGCTGTTCTGAACATCAATGATCTCATTCTGATGTGTGAAGGAACCGGAGCAGAAACACGCGGAACAAAAAGGGCTCAATTCATGTCCTGTCATCATTCATGAGGCCCGGACGGCAAATTTAGCTCTATTATTTACTGTGTGTGTGTGTGTGTGTGTGTGTGTGTGTGTGTCTTTGTTTCCTGAACAGGACTTCTTTCTGTTTCCTTCATTCTTCTTAGCGTGTCTGGGACGTGTTTATCCGTCAGTCACGTGTGTTTCAGCAGAAATCAGAGCCCTGATCTGGAATCAGCGCGTATGACTGGTTAGATTTTAGTAAGTTAGATAAAGGATACGCAGCACGTTTAAGAACAGGAAGTGCTCTGATGTACCACCGCTGTGCAACAAGAACGTCTTCAGGTGCTTCTTTGAGAAAAAGATTGAAATTTTAGAATTCAAGAACACGTACAGGGTGGGGATGTAGTTCCTATTTTTTGGTGTGGATCAGAGACAAATTATTTCAATGTTTTGTTGTGTGTTCACTGAAAAAAATCTTGATTTCAAGGCTCTGGGTTTGATTCGGATCACAACTGGTGGGAATACCCCCTCTCCTGGCGCCGGGTCCTTTCTCTTTACCATCTGGTGTTTTAAAGACATTTATCAGCTCGCTTTTTTTAGCAAAAATAGAATAAGGTGTAATCATTTCTGTTAAAGTTTATCGAAGGCGAAAGCAAATCGCTAAAGATTTCTGAAATAGATGTTCTGCATAAAAGAGGCCTGGCAGTGGCTCGCGGAGCAAACTTCTCTGAGCATTCTTTATTCAGCAGACCGTCGTCAGGAAACATCCTCGTTTGGTTCTCGATGGAAACTGTCGTTACTGTCGAAACATCCTAAAAAATATCAGGAGAGACGTTTTTCTGTCCAGGAACAGTTTTTAAACTCATCTGAAGTTTCAAAGTTTAGTCGGTTTTTTTTATCATGACAAAATAATCAATCAGCAGACTTGGTTGTTTCTAGGGTTACGGTCGGGCCTTGATAGCTTAAATTCCAAACAGTTGAGCATTCATATTTAATACACACACGTAAAGGCACTGGAATGCAGATTGAGGATACTGTCCTCTAACAAAAGTATGAGAATCCCAAGGACTGGTGAAGGTCAAACGTGGGGAGAGTTCAAACGCCAGTGATGGAAGTGAGAGATGAAAACCCAGAGCTAAGCATGTTCCCTGATGTATCTGATGAAACACAGGAGTAACGTCAGACTGCAGGTGTGAGCTGAAGAACATTTCGCTCTGACAAAGTCACCTTGTCAAGATGTTGGGATGGAAAAGGTTCCAAATAACAGTGAAGCAGAACAAGATGAAACTACACACCAGCATCACAGAACAAGGAGTATTTTGTACTGTGATTTATTAGACACACTTTATATATGATATTATGCTCTATCATTGTCTATAATATAAGAAAATGATCAATTAGGCGTTCTGCATTGACCTTTGAAACTGCACACATGAGCATTTTTTCTGTACAGTATTTTTGTTCCTGGCTGCTAAATATTATCACAAACCAGACGTCATCAAGGTCATAAAGCTGCACCGAGCGCTCAGCTTCAGCTCCACACCTGAAGGCAGCACCCCCATGAGAGCTAGATCCACATAATATGACCCCTCCTGGAATCATTTTGGTATTAATTATTCAATTATCCAGTAGTTCACCAAAGGAGAATTATTTTTTGAAGGTTCATCACATTTGCCACCAAACTGAATGATCTGCTCTCCCATCTCACCCTTCAGTGAACCCTATTGATGTAAACGTTCTTGATCATCAGTTCATATTGTTTGGATCCAGATTAGACTGTGAAGTCAGAGCGTCTGGGGGTGTTAATCACGCTATAGTTCACAAATAATCAGGAGACCAAAGTTCAATGCAATGCAACAGGAAAGACTTTAGTGGAAAATAAATGTAATCCCAAGACAACACGTAATAAACAATATAAAGGCAACCAAAAACGTGGGCGACCATTTAGGCAACCAATGTCCAAACACCTCAAAAGGGGCAAAGATGAGAGAAAAGCCTGAGCTGGTACTGAAGGGGGGCAGGAACATGATGGTGTCATCAGAGCATAGAGGACCCCAGTAACAACCACCCCATCAACCCAGCGTCCACTACTGGACACGGTGCCCCCAGTGGACTGGGGTTCAGTAGCTTGACACAGCTGAGGACCAGTGAAACAGCAAACAGTGACCTGAAGGGCCGAGGCCCCGGGGCCCTGACAGGAGCACCGCTGTACAGAAAAGCTTCATGAGGAGCTGTCTGACCTTTAACCCCTTTAATCCTTGTTTGTTGTGGAGACAAAGTGAACATCTTCAGACTTCTTCACCTTTATTCTTCTGTTTGATCTGGTCGGTCTCCTATAAATACACATACGTGATCTGTCAGATGTCATTCATGCCATTCCTGACATGTTAACGCTGACATACACAGATACGTATGGAGGGACAGCTGATCAATAGATGACCTTAGCAGAGTGCTCTCCTCAGCTGATGACCTCATCAATACGGGGCCAGCAGGACGGGCCAGGCCGTCAGTCTTTACTGTGGGGGGGCATCCGGCCCCTCAGTCTGTCCTGTATGACCATGGATGAAAACTGCAGCCTCCACAGTTTACAGACATGTCCTCTGTAGCCTCAGTGCAGCAGGCGTGTATTCATCTCAGTGTCGCCCACCGAGTCCGTCCGCGCTTCAGGATCCTGATGCTGCTGTTTTTAGTCTTCAGTAGTTCTTAAGACAGTATTTTAGAACAAATGTGAGTGCACAGACTAAAGACTGTCATTTCCATAAAGTTACAGCCATAAATGTTTCTGTGTCTTACTGGATTAACAGCTCTCCATTCAGCTCAGTGTTTTGTCTTCACTGCTATGGCTTTCCAGCTCCAACCAATTGTGTAATGTCTGTTACTATGGATACCTGTTATATGTTCACCATAACAGCATTCTTCAATGATATCAATGGCTCCTTTTACACAGATCAGACTGTTTTGTCCTGTACTGTGAATTGTGTCACATAATACAGTCGCTGTAACAGCAGCTAGTCATCGGAAGGAAGGACACGAGACGTGACATCTGTCAAATGTCCTTATTTAATCATCAGCATCTTTATCCATCATGCATTGTGTTGTCCCGATAACACCCCACTTATAAAGAGATTGTGATCTCTGTATAAATACATCCCATTGGGCTAATTTACTAGTTTACGTTTTTTTTAAAAATGTACTAAAGATCTGATTAGAACAGCTGTCACAGCCACAATATTTAGACAAGTCAAGCCAGGTCCTTTCAATTTGTTCCTCTCATCGCAACATGATAGTAATAATTATAATTATATAATAATAACAACAACAATAATAATAACAATAATAATAACAATAATAATAATAATAATAATAATTATTATTATTATTATTATTATAACAATAATAATATGGCAGCAGCCTGTTTTGCTGCACACCCTTCATGCTTCAGGTATTTGAGGTCACTCCGGCCGCTGGAGCAGCGCCACAGCAGGACAGGAGGAGGCACTGCGCTCCCACACGGTCGTGATTTTCATTTTCACCCGGAGGGTCTTTCTCTATCATTAAACTAGTTAAAGCTTCAGCGGCGCGGTGGCGCAGCGGTGGAGTTTGCATGTTCTCCCCGTGTCTGCGTGGGCTCTGTCCGGCCCCCCCCCCCAGGTTGAATGGCCGGTCCTAATTTGCCCGTAGAAGTGAGTGTGTGTGTGTGTGGTTGTCTGTCTTGGAGTGTGGCTTCGCGGCGCACCGGCCCGGAGTGTCCCCCGCCTCACGCCCTAAGCCAGCTGGGATGGGCTCCAGCTCCCCGTGACCCGCTGCGGCGGGTACAGTGTCAGAAAGTGGATGGAGAGTCAAAGCTGAGCTCGATGTTCTCGACTGTGTCCTCAGACACGGCCTCAGACCACCTGACGGGTCACACCAGCTGACTCCATGGGCGGAGACGCTGCAGCAGGTTGGCGTCTGGCTCCAGGCTGTGATGCTGTAATACTGCAGCCGCTGTAGAAAGAACGCCCCGTCGCTTTGTGGCAGCACCTGTCCTCCTCCTGCCTCCCCCATCCGGTTTTCCATCGCGCTACCACGGCTATGGGGGGGGGGCAATGTCACGATTGTGCAGAAAGGAGCTCGGAGCATCATGTCAGCCTGTGACTTGTCTGGTCCCCCACCACCTGTTCTATTCCCTCCCTGCCAGGAGAAAAAACAGTGGCCAGAAATAAAGTCTTATCCTCTGGTGGAGATCCAGAGTGGCTGCTGGGTGTATTTATGACTTGTGGAGATATGTCTGGATTGATGGATTTTAACCTATTGATTTATAATGAAAAGACATCCAGGCTCTTTTGTTTCTCATGCAGTAGGGTCTCATCGATCCTCTTCTCTCCAACACCCCCTGCTGATTCAGTGCGGTTCAGCTTTGCTTACGTACACGTCTGTTGAAGGCCAGACGGCAATTACTAGTGGAGTGCTCTGAGAGTTTTATGCAAGGCTGGGGTTGTTTGGAATGCTGCAACATCTCCCTCCCCAGGGAGGAAGCAGGACGAAGAAGAGAGGGGAGGAGGGAGGAGGTCAGCTGCGTTAGTTTTTGAGGTACAACACCTGGTAGGTTACCTTCAGGTCGAAGGTCAGGACCTAGAAGCCAACAGCAGACCAGAACTGAAACCAGGCTGAGACACACCTGAAACCAGGCTGAGGCACACCTGAAACCAGACTGAGACACACCTGAAACCAGACTGAGGCACACCTGAAACCAGACTGAGACACACCTGAAACCAGACTGAGACACACCCGAAACCAGGCTGAGGCACACCTGAAACTAGACTGAGACACACCTGAAACCAGACTGAGACACACCTGAAACCAGACTGAGACACACCTGAAACCAGACTGAGACACACCTGAAACCAGACTGAGACACACCTGAAACCAGGCTGAGACACACCTGAAACCAGGCTGAGACACACCTGAAACCAGGCTGAGACACACCTGAAACCAGGCTGAGACACACCTGAAACCAGGCTGAGACACACCTGAAACCAGGCTGAGGCACACCTGAAACCAGACTGAGGCACACCTGAAACTAGACTGAGACACACCTGAAACCAGACTGAGACACACCTGAAACCAGACTGAGACACACCTGAAACCAGACTGAGACACACCTGAAACCAGGCTGAGACACACCTGAAACAAGACTGAGACACACCTGAAACCAGGCTGAGACACACCTGAAACCAGGCTGAGACACACCTGAAACCAGGCTGAGGCACACCTGAAACCAGACTTGAGACACACCTGAAACCAGACTGAGGCACACCTGAAACTAGACTGAGACACACCTGAAACCAGGCTGAGACACACCTGAAACCAGACTGAGACACACCTGAAACCAGACTGAGACACACCTGAAACCAGGCTGAGACACACCTGAAACCAGACTGAGACACACCTGAAACCAGGCTGAGACACACCTGAAACCAGGCTGAGACACACCTGAAACCAGGCTGAGACACACCTGAAACCAGGCTGAGACACACCTGAAACCAGGCTGAGACACACCTGATCAGAGACTGAAGGAGACGAGGTGAAGAACGAGATAAACGTGCAGAAACAGACCCAGACAACACCTCTAGATTTCAAAGGTGTAAGTTTGTAACTCGCGCTACTCAATTTAATTTTTGGGTGGAAAATTCCCAAAATACAAAAGCAATGAATGACTAAAGCATGGCCACTCAATGAATCAGGAGACCTGGGGGGCCCTTAGGGACGGGGCCCAGTGGGAGGTTGATTAACCAAGTGATCCTATTCAGATTGATGTCAAACCAGAGAAGTCATAATTGTCTTGAGAACCCCCTGAACCCCACCCACCCAATCAGTGTCTTCTCCACATCTGAACAGTGGACAGTCTCTTCACGGTCTGTCTCAGTTGGACATGGGAGGTGTTGGGGGTGTTGATGGTGTTGGAGGTGTTGGAGGTGTTGGGGGTGTTGGAGGTGTTGGAGGTGTTGGAGGTGTTGGGGGTGTTGGAGGTGTTGGGGGTGTTGGAGGTGTTGGAGGTGTTGGGGGTGTTGGGGGTGTTGGAGGTGTTGGGGGTGTTGGAGGTGTTGGAGGTGTTGGGGGTGTGGACGTGTTGGACGTGTGGATGTTGTGGACGTGTGGATGACGACACTGTTCTCATCCTGTCAGGTCTCTGTGCTCCTTCAGCAGAGATGAGATGAATGGATGAATAGATGAGACACTAACGGGTGAGAAGAAGAGAGGGGTCGGGGACCAGGGAGCAGGAGAGGGAATGCTGGGGGGTGAGAGGACATCCGATCACTGTGGACTCAGGTGTCAGGGACGTAAAGACATCTCTTTGTGCTAAAGGACCTCACAAACCCCCCCACAGGGTTCCATCGGACCAGGGGGGTGTCAGCATGTGGTGGTTTTGTACCAGGATGAGGTCAGAGTAACGAGGAGTGTGAGCCTCAGAGTCTTGCTGAGTGTCTCATTGGTCAGTCGTGTCCTCGTTAACAGGGACAGCAGACGCATTTTTAACTCAACACTTTGTGTAAGTAGATATTCCTGGGGGGGGGGGGTACACAACTAATGCATCGCTCCTGCCACTGTAATGACTGGCTGTGTTTGTCTCCCTGTTAGCACAATTATACCATTACATTATGGGATGGATCTGAGACATTGTCCCTCAGAAGGAATCACAGAAGAAGTGGATCATTTTGTTTCCATTGAACTCAAAGCGTTCTACACAGAACGCAGGTCAGCAGGTCGTGGACAGAGCCTAAGAACGTCCATCCAGAAGGTCCATCCAGCTTAAATATGGCTCCACCCCGTCCCCACGTGTCCACACCCAAAACGCTCACAGATCCGGTCGCTCCAGAGAGATCTTTGATTCTAATTTGCCCATCCTAGCCTGGAAATACAGCAGCAAGGATGTCTTGGTAATACCTATTAAAGGTCCTGCAGGAGAAGCTTCTCGTCCCCCATCCCATGTCCTAACCTCCTGCTGGGGCCGTCTTTCCCATCATCCTCTCTGTCTTTCCACCTCTGTCGCTGACTTGCTGACTGACTGTTTTCTGTCTGTTTCCTCTCCCTCTGTCTCCCCGTATTGACATAATTAGTACTAATGAGTATCTTCTACGTCAACAGAAGATGTTTTAATGCTTCTGCTACGATCTGCTAACACAAGCAACCCCGTCAAACCACTTAAACGCTTTTAACAAGCTTTTCCTGTTCTGTGTTTGTAGACGTTCACCAATAGCTGGACGGCTGCGTGTCAGCACAACGTTAGTATTATGGATGTTTGAACTGACCGCTTCACCAGGGAACACACACTCTGGTGGACACACACTCTGGTGGACACACACTCTGGTGGACACACACTCTGGTGGACACACACTCTGGTGGACACACACTCTGGTGGACACACACTCTGGTGGACACACACCCTGGTGGATCTATCTATCTATCTATCTATCTATCTATCTATCTATCTATCTATCTATCTATCTATCTATCTATCTATCTATCTATCTATCTATCTATCTATCTATCTATCTATCTATCTATCTATCTATCTATCTATCTATCTATCTATCTATCTATCTTGTTTTTGATTTATTTTATATACTGATTATAATTCCCAAAGGGGAATTAATGGCACACTCTAGTAATCAATCACATGCGTATATACAGTGTGTACGGGCCCTGAACACACACACACACACACACACACACACACACACACACACACACACACACACACACACACACACACACACGGGGCCTGTAGGTGTGTCCTAGTGAACATAGTATATCTACCTGTTTCCATGAGTCAGCCGTTCCTTGTCCTGATGGATGTGGGACCTGACCTGTTCATCATGTGTTTAGACCCCTTTCTAACAGCTCTGCACGGATATTCAGGGAATCAGAGGTCAAACGAAGGTGTCTTGGTGAAGGGACGGTACTGACATCGTCTCCTCCAATCTGAATGACTCAAAGCGTTTAGAAAGCCAGTCAGCATTTACACCCCCTTCATTCAGCGGTCGCTGGAGATGGACAACCAACCACAGACCTCTGGATGTCCAGTCTCCCTCCTTAACCAGTTATTTCTTATTCAAATCATTCAGAGTTCACATAAATATTAGTAGTGTTTTAAAGGGTTGAAGAGGAAACATTCCTAAACACAGGTAAGGGTGAGGAGAAAGGTGTGTTGGTGATCTCTCCTGGGAACCCTGCAGGAGGCCGTTCTTTCTCTGTTCTGGGACTTGATGGAGGGACCCTCTCTGGATTCATGTTCTTCAACTTGAGACAGTCAGTTCTCGTCAAATCTTCAGCCTTTAATGAGGATCCGGGTCAGGAGTTATGCTGGAGTCTATCCAGCTGACTGCGGGCAGAGGCCTCCAATGAACAGCCTGTTTGAAATCTTTGTCATGTCCAAGGCGCACTAGGGTTTTTGAGTAAATGAAAGGCTTTTCGTGGGTCTTATAGTGCAGAAGATACTCTACTGAGTGTGAAGTCGTGTGTACAGGTGAGACGTGGGGTAAGATAAGTGGATAAGACTCCATCTCACTGCAAGGCCAGGGCAGGGCTTTATGGGGGGTAATTTGGGCGTCACTGGGCTGGAATGTTTGCTGAGTTTGGTCCTGGAGCTGTGTGGACGCCGACAGCCAGTCCTTCATTAACGGGGAGCTGGAGCTCCAACCAACCACAAGACTTTAAGTCAGGCACCAACACCTTCCTCAATTTACTAATTAGCTGCTGCATAAGTCAATGTTGGAGATGGTGGGGCGTCTCCACGGAGAAGAATGTTCACTCAGCATCTTTGCTGCCTTCAACCAACACTCAGTGCACCCTGATCGGGATGGGGAGACTTTCACTTTCCTTCTGTGTTCTCCTGACGTGTCCGTGGGATCCAGGTCAGACGTGTATCTGTGTTCATGTGTGTGTGTGTGTGTGTGTGTGTGTGTGTGTGTGTGTGTGTGTGTGTGTGTGTGTGTGTGTGTGTGTGTGTGTGTGTGTGTGTGTGTGTGTGTGTATCCAGGACAGCTCTAGATAGCCGTGTTAAATTAGACCATGATAATAAGCTGAGGGAGCTGAAGTGCTCACTGAGGATTAAAGACTTCATCTGTCTGTCCTCATCAATGACATCACACACACACACACACACACACACACACACACACACACACACACACACACACACACACACACACACACACACACACACACACACACACACAGCGGAGACAACCTTCACTGTGACCTAACACACTTCTGCAGAGGCTGTAATAATACACACGCACACAGGAAGTGGTTTGCTGGTGTCACTGGTTTTAAATCTCCCCCAGATTGATTGTTTGGGTTGGACGTGTTCATATCCTCACCTGACCACAAGGGGGCAGCAGCGTTCACCCTGGAAACACCAAGAATCATCCATCCATTCATCATCCATCCATCCATCCATCCATCCATCCATCCATCCATCCAACATCCATCATCCATCTGTCATCCATCCATCATCCATCCATCCATCATCCATCCATCCATCTGTCATCCATCCATCATCCATCCATCCATCATCCATCCATCCATCTGTCATCCATCCATCATTATCCATCCATTGGGTGACAGTGTCTCAGCGGTAGAGCGGCGGTTGGATTCCCACCCCCCCCCAGCCCCCTCAGACTGAGGCGACAGTGGGAGGAGTCAGCCCACCCTGGAGCAAGTTCCTCATTGGAGGTGCACCTAGAAGGAGCTGCTCTACCCCCCCTCACCTACATCCCCTCAGGCCCCGTGTGTGTGTGTGTGTGTGTGTGTGTGTGTGTGTGTGTGTGTGTGTGTGTGTGTGTGTGTGTGTGTGTGTGTGTGTGTTACGGACCTGTACACACTAATATGCATGCATGTAACTACTAACCTGTGTGTAGAGTGGACTCCTAATATCCCTTTGGGGATCATAATAACATTTAAAGAAATCCTTCAGGATTAATAAAGTATCTATCTATCTATCTATCTATCTATCTATCTATCTATCTATCTATCTGTCTGTCTGTCTGTCTGTCTGTCTGTCTGTCTGTCTGTCTGTCTGTCTGTCTGTCTGTCTGTCTGTCTGTCTGTCTGTCTGTCTGTCTGTCTGTCTGTCTGTCTGTCTGTCTGTCTGTCTGTCTGTCTGTCTGTCTGTCTGTCTGTCTATCTATCTATCTATCTATCTATCTATCTATCTATCTATCTATCTATCTATCTATCTATCTATCTATGAGATGTTTAACATGTTTCATTATTTACAGAAACATGCAGAACAGAAGAAGTTATGAAGCCACTAATGTAATGTTTATGTGAGCGTCTCTACAGGACATATCAGCACTGTAACAATACTGATAGCATCTGTATGTTGGTAATATACAGGTGACTACACACACACACACACACACACACACACACACACACACACACACACACACACACACACACACACACACCATCTCTCTGCTGTCCAGTGGGATTGCAGTATTCTGGACGTTCCTCCACGTGTTGTAGCCCCCCCTATCTGAACTAGTTGGAAGAACAACTGCTGTCCTCTTGCTGCAGTGGCCCAGACCCCCTCCACCCCCCCAACACAGCAGCAGAACTGATCAGTGTTGATGTGAGGTGAGAAATGTAACCCGTCTCACCTCCTACCTGTCTGTCTGTCTGTCTGTCTGTCTGTCTGTCTCTCTGCAGTATGTGGCGTTTGGCTCGCTCTTCTTCATCCTGCTGTCCATCTCTACTTTCTGCCTGGAGACCCACGAACGCTTCAACACCATCTACAACAAGACAGAGAACATCACCGTGGGGAACGTAACGCGTGAGGAGGTGCAGCAAACATCTGATTGTTTTGTGTTGTTCCAGATGATCATGTGGGACACGTTAAACATGACACACCAACAGCACATGTAGGATCAACACATCCTACCAGATCCAGACATACAGTGGTACCTCTACTTAAGAAATTATTTGGTTCTGGAAGAAAGTACGTAAGTGGAAAATTTCGTAAGTAGAGACGCGTTTTCCATGCAAATGTCCTAATCCGTTCCAAGCCCCCAAAATTCAGACATAAATGTTTTATAAAGCATAAAAATGCATCAAAACATGTAACAAATACATGTTACGATTAGATTATTACACAATAAATGTTGAGTTGTGCATAACGTAAAAAACAAAGAATATAGTAAAGAATAAAAACGGTGGTCATTTACCTTTTAATTGTTTTTTGCCCTCTTTGGTTCATGCCCTCTTGCCCCCCCATGAACAACAGAGTGAATTCCAGTCCTCCTTCTGAACTTCTCCAACCACCCACGTGATGCCTTAAACTCCTTAAACTTCCTTTAGTTTTAATAACGTGGTGATTGTAGATGCATTACGGCCATATTCTTTGGAGAGATCAACCAAACGCATCCCTTTTTCAGGCTTTTCTATCATCTCTTGATTTGTTTGTACGGACAAAAAAACTCTTTTCTTCGTCTTTTCTTTTCCTCTTTTCTCCGTCTCTTTCTTGGGGTCCATAGTGAATACTCTAAAAGTTAATATATTTATGTAAAACTATCAGAACACCTCATGGGTCGAGGGCCGAATGACGAGGACGCTGCATAGACACCGATCTAGCTCCACACAGAGGTCCCTCTTAGCCAATGGGATGCCAGGATGCTAGTTAATAGCCAATGGCAGAGCAGCTATGAGAATGTTGTGTTCAGGAACCTGTGGGAGCTGAGAGTATCAGCCCATACTGTATTTTTACCTTTTGTAACCCGAAATTTCTTTGGTAACTGGAGGTAATATAATATCCTGTTGAGGCGTTTCGTAAGTAGAAAATTTCGTAAGTAGAGGTACCACTGTATTTAAATCCGTCATCTGTGAACCAATGAAGTCTTGTTTCTCAGACTGGAGACAGTTCCTCCTGACCACCAGGGGTCCCTCCACTGTGTTTTCACAGCTACTTCCTTTAATAGATGTTAATAGACTGACATTAAAAACTAGAAAATCAATGAATTACCTTTCTAATGAGTCACACCTGAGCTCATTAGGAAGTCATCGTTCTCAATTATACATCAAAAAGAAATACATAGAAAAATAAAAAACAAGTTTAAGTCATTTTACATCCGTCCACCACAAATTTTGGAATTATAAAATCACTAGTAAACCAGTAAAAGCATATAATATTGTGTTACTGTAACAATAAATCAGAATATATATTATTAGACCGTAGCAACCCATGTAATGCACAATGAGGAAGAAGAGCTGAAGACGAGAGGGCAACATTTTTTCTCTACTATATTGAAATATAAAATGTAATTGTTTTAAGCTTAAGATAGATTTTTATTAACCAAATTTTACTGAAAATATATTCATAAATAAAGTTCAGTAGAGAACTGGGAATGGTTATCGTCAGTTTAGCCTGGAGATGAGTGAATTCGACTTGCGTCGTTTTTCAACTTACATTGTGCCCTCACGCATTCGCACATTAACACTCGTAACTTCACCTCATCACAGACTTTTGGTAGGCAGTCATGTGATACCGTACATGCATTCTATTGGCTGACATCATCGTGAAGTGTTCTACGTTCCATGAGTGTCGGACTCCCGTGAGACACTAAAGTGCTTTAAACAGTCTATCAGAGTGTTTTAAAGGTAATACAGATAGAAGGTGGTTTAATATCAGTATGGGGGGGTTCAGAAGCGTTTAAATTACCCTAAATAATAAGATAAATATTTTATTGTTAAATTGTGGAATTCCATTTTTTACGGGTGGTCTTGGAACACATAAACAGTGAGTAACGAGGGATTAGTGTATAAGTCAAATAGGTGCCTGTTGGGGCTCCACAGAGGTGCCAGGTGTTCTGAAAATCCAGAGTCCAGAGAGTTTCAGAGAGTGTTTTCTTAGCTGAGACACTTTTGTTGCTATGATACAGAATATTCACAGAGGTAATGTCTTCCAAGGGCGTCATTTTGTAGACAGTTTGTGTTATCAACAAACCCTGAGTGTAGAAATGGGGGCGGCGGTGACTCAGTGGTAGAGCGGGTCGTCCTATGATTCAAGATCGGCGATTCGATTCCCGCTCCCGCCCAAAAAAAGTACCCGGAGGTGAGCTGACAGTGGGAGGTGTCAGCTCACCTCCAAAGCACTGTCGAAGCGCCCTTGAGCAAGGTGCCATCCCCTTTACAAATTGCTCATTTGAGGTGCACCAAGAAGGAGCTGCCTGCCACTCTACCTCCCCTGCATGCCTACAGGCCCCCTTGTGTACATATGTGTGTGCTACAGGGGCCTGTACTCACTAATATATGTATGCATGCGCTTGAACCACTAACTAGAGTGTGCTTTCTTAATTTCCCATCGGGGATCAAACCAGTATACAAAAAAATAACAACAACAAAAAAATAGCACAAAGAAAAGTACTTGCTCTGTCCTCGGGTGTGGACGACTTAAGGACATTGGGAGGGAAAGGGGACCCACAGCGTGGGTCAGTGTGGGTTCCCGACATTTAATGGACAAGAACACAAGTTATACAGCACCCAGATCAAACAGTCCTCTCACGTTGGTGATATTGATCCCACACTCCTCCAGTGTAATTAGACTGCCTGGTAAAAAGTGAAGTTTTGCAATGATTCACCCAAAGTATTTTTCCAACTGTTGCAGAACATGCAGCACTCAGAAAGGACTCTCTGCACACAGACAGGCTGATAATATGGAAAACCTGCTTTGGCAGCCACAGGTGCTAAGGCAGTAGAGCAGGATGCCCTAGTCAAGGCATACCTTATGATGACTGAATAAATGAACGCATAAAAACCTGTCAAAAACAAACTAATTCTTCAATATGTTTCATTTCATCCTGCAGATAGTGTATGAGGTGGTCACAGATGACTGGCTGACATATGTCGAGGGTGTCTGCGTCATTTGGTTCACCATTGAGGTGATGCTGCGCGTCATCTTCTGCCCTGACAAGGCGGAGTTCTTCCGCAGTACCCTCAACATCATTGACTTTGTGGCCATCGTGCCCTTTTACCTGGAGGTGGCGCTGAGCGGCCTCTCCTCCAAAACAGCCAAAGATGTGCTTAGCTTCCTGCGTGTGGTGCGCTTCGTACGTATCCTGCGTATATTTAAGCTGACCCGCCACTTTGTTGGTTTACGGGTCCTTGGCCACACCCTGCGGGCTAGCACCAACGAGTTTTTGCTGCTCATCATCTTCCTGGCGCTGGGCGTCCTCATTTTCGCTACCATGATCTACTATGCTGAACGCATCGGTGCCAGGGAAGGTGACCCAACCGCCTCTGAACATACCTCCTTCAAGAACATCCCCATTGGCTTCTGGTGGGCTGTGGTGACCATGACCACGTTAGGATATGGGGATATGTACCCTCATACCTGGTCAGGAATGCTGGTGGGTGCCCTCTGCGCCTTAGCTGGTGTGCTAACCATCGCTATGCCTGTGCCGGTCATCGTCAACAACTTCGGCATGTACTACTCCCTGGCAATGGCCAAGCAGAAGCTTCCCAAGAAGAGGAACAAGCACATTCCCCGAGCACCACAACCAGGCAGCCCCAACTACTGCAAGCCAGACGCCCTGGCCATGGCCACCGCTTCACCACATCGGCTGATGGGCAATGTCCTCGGGCCAGGCATGGTGGGATCTGGCAGTATGATGGGTACTGGAGACTGCCCACTGGCACAGGAGGAGATCATAGAGATCAACAGGGCAGGTGAGTGGATTCACCAACATGACAATGAGTGTGTGTTAGAGCTGATCAGGCCGAGTGTGTTAGGATGAATCCCACATTTTTAATTCAGGCCCAATCAGACTGGACCATAACCTCTTGGTTGAGTTAAAAAAGAAAAGCAAAGAGAAGCTTCAGGTGATTAGTTGGGTTAGTGTCTGAATGTAGTGTCTGGAAGGTGTTTCCTTTCTTAACTCTAAGGCTGATTCAAATTCCAAGTCTAACTGTAAGAAAAATGACTTCATCAGTTTCTCACATTCTCACCAAACTGGTGATCAGAGTTCACATTTGAAGCGTTGAGATGAAGTATGTATCAAACACATTTTAAGCTCCTCTCCAAGGAACCATCACCTTATCGTGGTGGAGAGGTTTGTGTGCCCTAAGGATCCTGGGAGCTATGTTGTCGGGAGTCTTGTACTCCTGGTAGGGTCACCCAAGGCAAACAGGTCTCAGGTGAAGGGCCAGACAAAGAATGGTTCCAGAAGATCCCATAAAAAATAGAAAAGGGAAAACTGTGACCCTGCCCGGTGGAAGCCCGGGGTCCACCTCTGGAGCCAGGCCTGGATGGAGGGCCCGTCAGCGAGCGCCTGGTGGTCGGGTTTGCCACAGGGCCCGGCCGGGCTCTGCCCAAAAAGGCAACGTGGACTTTTCTCACCCCTGTGGACCCATCAACCACAGGGAAGACCGATAGGGTCGGGTGCGCTGCCATATGGGTGGCAGTGACGACAGGGGGTCACGATGGACCAGACCCGGGCGGCAGAAGCTGGCTTTGGGGACGTGGAATGTTACCTCACTGGCGGGGAAGGAGCCGGAGCTTGTGTTGGAGGTGGAGCGTTATCAGTTGGATCCGGTGGGGCTTACCTCCACGCATAGCCTCGGTTCTGGATCCAAACTCCTGGATAGGACTCCATTGTTCTCCTGGGGGACTTCAATGCACACGTCAGCAATGATGGAGACACTTGGAGGGGCGTGATTGGGAGGAATGGCCTCCCTGATCTGAACCCGAGCGGTGTCATGTTGTTGGACTTCTGTGCTAGTCACGGATTGTTCATAACTAACACCATGTTCGAACACAAGGATGCTCATAAGTGTACCTGGTACCAGAGCACCCTGGGTCGGAGGTCAATGATTGATCTTGTGATCGTATCATCTGACCTTTGACCGTGTGTTTTGGAAACTCAGGTGAAGAGAGGGGCAGAGCTGTCAACTGATCACCACCTGGTGGTGAGTTGGGTCCGTTGGTGGAGGAAACCTTTGGATAGACCTGGTAAGCCCAAACGAGTAGTGCGGGTGAACTGGGAACATCTGGAGGAGGACTCTGTCTGCAAGGCCTTCAATTCACACCTCTGAAGGAGCTTCTCATGCATCCCTGTGGAGGCTGGGGGCATTGAACCTGAATGGTCGATGTTCAAAGCTTCCATTGCTGAAGCTGAGAGCTGTGGTCTCAAGACTTGGGTGCCTCAAGGGGCGGCAACCCTCGAACACCATGGTGGACCCCGTTGGTCAGGGAAGCCGTCCGACTGAAGAAGGAGGCCTTCAGGGGCATGTTGTTCCTGGGGACTCCTGAAGCAGTTGCAGGGTACCGACAGGCCAGAAGGACTGCAGCCTCGGCTGTGATGGAGGCAAAACAGAGGGTGTGGGAGGAGTTCAGAGAGGCCATGGAGAAGGACTATCGGACGGCACCAAAGTTGTTCTGGAGGACTGTCCGACACCTCAGGAGGGGGAAACGGGGGACCATCCAAGCTGTATACAGCAAGGATGGGACACTGTTGACCTCGACTGAGGAGGTTGTTGGTCGGTGGAAGGAACACTTTGAGGAACTCCTGAATCCAACTACCCCAACTGACCCGTCCTCTGTTACTGAGGCAGAGCTGGAGGATGATGGGGGATCAGAGTCAATCTCTCGGGGCAAAGTCACCGAGGTAGTTAAACAACTTCACGGTGGAAAAGCCCCGGGTGTTGATGAGATTCGCCCGGAAATGCTGAAGGCTCTGGGTGTTGAGGGGCTGTCGTGGATGACACGCCTCTTTAACATTGCGTGGAAGTCTGGGACAGTGGTGAAAGGGTGGCAGATTGGGTTGGTGGTTCCTCTTTTTAAAAAGGGGGACCAGAGGGTGTGTGCCAACTACTGGGGCATCACACTCCTCAGCCTCCCTGGGAAAGTTTACTCCAAGGTGCTGGAAAGGAGGGTCCGGCCGATTGTCGAGCCTCAGATTGAGGAGGAACAATGTGGGTTCCGTCCTGGTCGTGGAACAACGGACCAGCTTTTTACTCTCACAGGGATCCTAGAGGGGGCTTGGGAGTATGCCCATCCAGTCTACATGGGTTTTGTAGACTTGGAGAAGGCGTATGATCGAGTCCCCAGGGATATACTGTGGGAGGCACTGCGGGAGTATGGGGTGAGGGGGCCTCTCCTCAGGGCCATCCAATCCCTGTACGCCCAAAGTGAGAGCTGCTTTCGGGTTATCTGCAGTAAGTCGGACTTGTTCCGAGTAGCTGTTGGCCTTCACCAGGGCTGCGCTTTATCACCAATTCTGTTTGTGATTTTCATGGACAGGATATTGAGGCGTAGTCGTGGTGAGGAGGGGTTACAGTTTGGTGGCCTGAGGATTGCATCGCTGCTTTTTGCAGATGAGGTGGTCCTGTTTGCGTCATCAGCCTGTGACCTGCAGCGCTCACTGGTCCGGTTTGCAGCCGAGTGTGAAGCAGCGGGGATGAGGATCAGTACCTCCAAATCTGAGGCCATGGTCCTCAGCAGGAAACCGGTGGAATGCCTTCTCCAAGTGGGGAATGAGGTCCTTCCACAAGTGAAGGAGTTTAAGTATCTTGGGGTCCTGTTCACGAGTGAGGGAACAATGGAGCGTGAGATTGGACGGAGAATTGGGGCAGCAGGAGCGGTATTGCAGTCGATTTACTGCACTGTTGTCACAAAGAGGGAGCTAAGCCGAGAGGCAAAGCTCTCCATCTACCATTCAATCTTCGTTCCTACCCTCACCTGTGGTCATGAGCGATGGGTCATGACCCAAAGAACGAGATCGCGGATACAAGCGGCTGAAATGGTCTTTCTCAGACGGATAGCTGGTGTCTCCCTTAGAGATAAGGTAGAAACACTGCTGTTCACGAGGGGCTCAGAGTAGAGACGCTGCTCCATGACTCCTCCCTAGGGAGGTGTTTCTGGCACATCCAGCTGGGAGGAGACCTCGGGGCAGACCCAGGACCAGTTGGAGGGATTATATCTCAACACTGGCCTGGGAACGCCTTGGGATCCCCCAGTCAGAGCTGGTGGATGTGGGGGGAAAGGGAAGTTTGGGGCTCCCTGTTGAAGCTGCTGCCCCCGCGACCAGACTACGGACATGCGGTGGAAGATGGATGGATGGATGGATGGATGGATGGACATTTAAAGCTGGGGTGGAATATAGTTTTTAATTTATTATTAAATTAAAAGCTGAAAAGCGTTCCCTGGACAAATCCATCTCTTTCATTTTACCAGCCAGCAGCCGTGGAGGCGGGGGGGGGGGGCATGCTCAGAAGATAATCCTGGATGGTTCTGTACAGATATCAGCCTGGTGTGCCTGTCAAAACATTGATCCAGGCCGTCTCATCTCCGCTCTGCTCCGCTGTGGTAATAGACATGTCCATCATCCACACCGATAACATAACCAGTGTGTGTCAGGAGTTGGGGTTCCACTATGTGATGCCTCATCTGCAGAATACAGTTGAGCTCATGAAGCATGAAGGCAGCCGATGAAGATGAGGATAGAAACATTAAATAAACCACAACGTCCAGATCTGAGTGTTCATCTAAATAAACTGAGAGTCACTCCCAGGAGAGTTAAAGCTGTTGGGTCAACAGTGTTCCAGCAGCACGAGTAGCGCCAACTGATTGTGGGTCACATCAGCCATAAATGTAAAGCAAATGGAGCCTCAGCAGTGACTGGATGTTCAAAAGCAAGCAGATACCAGTACCAGTACCTGGTACTAGTACCTGGTACCAGTACCTGGTGTAGATATGGACATAAACCAGTTCACCCCGACTGAAGGAGCACAACGCAATGTCAGTCAAAGGCAGAAGAAACACCAGAATACTGACACTGAGTGATTTAGAGGCACAGCACACCATCAACGCGGATTTTTAGTTGGCAGTCACATGATACCGTACACGCGTTCTATTGGCTGACGGCATCCTGAAGTGTTCTACGTTCTGTGAGTCTCGGACTTCTGTGAGACACAAAGTGTTTAAACAGTCTGTCAGAGTGTTTTAAAGGTGACACAGACAGAAGGTGGTTTAATATCAGAATGGGGGGGGGGTTCAGAAACGTTTAAATTACCATAAATAATAAGATAAATATTTTGTCTCTATATCGTGGAATTCGTTAATCGCGTGTGGTTCCTGGAACGCGTTAACCGTGAGGAACGAGGGGTCAGTGTATTCCCTTAATAAATTCATTCCCTTAACACACACACGTGTGTGTGTGTGTGTGTGTGTGTGTGTGTGTGTGTGTGTGTGTGTGTGTGTGTGTGTGTGTGTGTGTGTGTGTGTGTGTGTGTGTGTGTGTGTGTGTGTGCGAGTGTGTGTGTGTGTGTGTGTGTGTGTGTGTGTGTGTGTGTGTGTGTGTGTGTGTGTGTGTGTTTTTTTTTACTGCTCTGCTGCAGTGTGTTAGTCATGTGATCAAGATTGACATCATAGGGAACTAACATTCCTTTATCTCTCCTGCTGCTAATGTCTCCCTCTCTCTCTCTCTCTCTCTGTCCCCCCCCCTCTCTCTCTGTCTCCCCCCCCCTCTCTCTCTCTATCTCTCTCTCTCTCTCTCCCTCTCTCTCTCCCTCTCTCTCTGTCTCCCCCCCCCCTCTCTCTCTCCCTCTCTCTCTCTCTGCCCCCCCCCCTCTCTTCATGTCACTTTATTTTACTTGATCTTTTCTTATGTCTCTTGTCTTCTCATCCTTCTATGGAACCATTTCCTTCATTACTCTCATTCTCACCATCATTGTTCCTCCTCCCCTCCTGATCATTAATCTTCTCTTCCTTTACCTTCCCTCCCCCTCCTCACCCTTTTACCTCCCCCTCCCCTCCATGTTTTCTCTCCTATTCGCTTTACCTTTACCCTCTCACCTTCAAACCCTCTCTCTGCACCTTTTTATTTTATTTATTGCCCTCTTCATGCCCCCCTCATCTCTGGCTATCTTCCATTCCCACCTCATGTTTCTGGACTGTCACTGCCCCCCCCCCCCATTCCTCCCATTTCTTCTTCTCCCACAGACTCCAAGCAGAACGGTGATGCGGCGGCCAATGCGGCGGCGCTGGCCAACGAGGACTGCCCGACCATCGACCAGGTCCTGGGGGACGAGCGCAGCCCGGCCACCGGGGGCCTCGGCTCCACCACCAGCCGCGAGCGCTACCCCCACGACCGGGCCTGCTTCCTGCTGAGCGCCGGGGAGTTCCAGCGACCAACGGACGGGAACGTCAGGAAAGGTAGGGAGGCGGGGGGGGTACCTGAGCGACAGCAGTGGTTGGTCACTGGATGGGTGGTCCTGAGTCACACGACAACATCCACCACATTCCAGACACATTCATGCTCAAACGCCTGAAAGCCTCCTTCTCCTCACCATTAAACTCACTTTGATCAATGAGGAACGTATCGATGTCTGAAAAGGCATTGATATTTGATCTGATATCATCGATGCCTCCAAACCTCAGCTGTAAGGTATCGATCCTGCGTGCTGCTGCAGCGCCACCTGCTGGTACCACACCAAACACCTTCAAACACGTCTCTGTGGGCGACTAGACAAATATACCCCCCCAAACCTCCTGCTGGGGTGAGGAGGAGTCGATCAGCATCATCACAAGCAGGACAACACCTGTGGAGTGTTCACCACAGCTCACAGGTGTGTCATTCACCTGTGCAGTTCCATTTCAAAACAGTCCTTCAGTATAGTTCACCATGATGGTAGTTTGTGTAATATGTTTTATTAATCAGAGACACGATTCACGGATGTAACTTCACACGGACATGAGTTTAAAGACTAAAACATGTCATCCAAAGACAAATCAATCTATTTTTCTTTTGTTTTCTCAATAAACTTCAACCAACATCTCACTGAGAACAGATTAGCGTCTAATAAGAGACGACTGACAGTTTATAAGCAAATCTGTATCAATATCTTTATCAAAATAATCCCGTAATCAACAGCTCTGCTGAGGTCGGTCTGGATTAACGGATCCTTCGGCCAATCAAACGCGACACACTCTAATATGGTACAGAGATTAAACTCCTCTTTTGGGAAGTTTTGCACTATCATACAGACCTTCATGTCCTCACTTTGAACATTTATTCTGACCCCCCTCCCCTTAGGAGGGATGTAGGGCCCCCTGGTCCGTCTGTCCGTACGTCTGTCTGCCTCAGAATCTCTACTGATGTCAAAATTAACATGTGGATGTTTTGAAATGAAACTCTTCTTGAGTCATTGTTCTCTGATTGGTCCGATCTGGCCAATCAGAGGAGTTCCATCCTGCTGTTTGTCATCCCATGAGGCTTCTTCATTATTATTATGGTCTGCCACTCAATCCCATGCTGTTACTCATTATGTCATCATTCTGTCTTTCTGCCCTCCCCACACCCGGTCCCTCCTGTCTGCCCTCATGACTTCATTCTCACCACATCAACGTTTTCCTTCATAATTACCTCCTCCTGTGTTGTTCCCATCCCTCCTTTATTCTCTTTTATTTTCTGTTACTACATTAACTTCCCTGCTGTCACCGTGATGCGCTCACACACTCACTTTTTTCTGTCACACATTTTTCACACTTCCTCTGCACACAACCCCCCCACATGCTATTTACCCTGATTTACATTCACACAAAAACTCTTGTCTAAACGCACACGGACACGCAGATGGAGGCGAGTCCAGCAGTGTGACCTCCTCTCTGGGGGAGGAGTGGTTGAAGTCGGAGGGGCCTCTGCTTAAATCCTCCACCTAGACACTCAGTCAGTGATGGAGGGACCTCATCCCACCACACACTTCACTTCAGACCAGACTGTAGGAAACCACAGATGAGATGAGATTAAAGTGGATTATTAGGCTTGGTTTGGTTGTGTAAAACAAACTAGTTACAACAGCATCAGATAAAAACTTTATTTTAAACTAAATGAGATCACTTTAGACGAAATAATCAGTTATTAATCAGACCAGACTAGACTACATTACTAGACTAGATTATACCATATCAATACAATTAGATCGTGTTGGGCTAAATTGAATGGAGACTAACAGATTAAATTAGACTAGATCACATTAGATTGAACTAATATTAAATTGGTCAGACTAAACTGGACATGACATTATATTGCATGAAATTTATTTGGATGAAATTATGCAATGCAATTCAAATTAGATTTTAGATTTGGTGTGCGAGATGGTAAAATAATGTATTAGATTAGATCAGATTAGATTAGATTAGATTAGATTAGATTAAATCAGATCGGACTGCATTAGATTACATCACACTGATATTGAGATTACATTTAATGACAAGGGAAAACCCGACAACAGATATTAGATGAGATAAAATAAAATATCACATTTTCCAGATTATCTTAGATTAGCTCGGCTTCAGGTTGTGTGATTTCATGTTAACTGTCCTGTGTGTGTGACTGAGACACGTATGTGTTCCAGCTTCAGACCTACAGGTCACTGGGTTCACACTGAAGGTCATGTGGTCTGTTGTTGTTGTTGTTGTTGTTGTGTTACTGTCTCCTCCCCAGGTTGTGTCAGGTCATGCGGTTGTATGTTGGCTGTTGTCGGTCTGTGTTACTCTATCCTCTCCATCTGTGTGTTTGTCTGTCCTGTGTGTCTTTCTGTCCGTGTGTGTGTGTGTGTGTGTGTGTGTGTCCTTCTCTGTGTGTGAATGTGTTTTGTGTGTAGCTGTCGTCCCTTCCTCCTGCTCCTCCTCTTCCTCCTCCTACTCCTCCTCTCACCCGGTCTCTTCTCACTCTGGTACTTACAGATAGTGGGGTTCACGTTCACCATCACACACCAGAGCTGAGTCTGTAGATGTTACGGCCCAGTCTGATTGAGACCATCTGAAACCAAACCAAATAAAGTCTTTTTCAATGCAAAACAATACATAAAAATAAAGGTGAGGGAATGAACGGTGATTCGGTTCAACACTGTGTCGGGATGAGTGCCAGAGTGAACGGGGCTGCGATGCACTGGTTGGTTCCTTGTCCCTCCAGCAAGTGAGAGCTGGATGCTGATTGGTTGGTTGGACAGTTTCTTCTGTCGTCTCCACTGGAACTGAGCTCAGGTCAGCGTTTGCAGTGCAGCCCACAGAGAGCACCGTATCACACTCGTTATCACCACTGCATTAGTGATCAGACGCCGCGCACCTCTGACCAATAGTAAAGCATTAAAGCTAAGTGTGTCGGACTGTCTCTGATTGGCTGGGCTGAAACACTGACCTCTGTCGTGCTTCTAAGGTCAACTGTAGCCAACAAGAAGCTCATGATTTCATTATTGAAAGTATTAAGAACACAATCCAGCAAATTCTTTGATGAATGTCAGGTAGAAAGACAGACAGACAAAGCAGAAACCCACAGACACCCACACACATCCAGGTAAGTATTACAATAGCGTCCGATGGCTGCAGGGATTAGCATCGGTTTGCTGTGCTGTGATGGCCTCTCAGCTTTCTCTCTGTCCACTTAAAGTGTTTCAGATTCACGAGGGTTCACTATTGGTCACCTGCCTCTGGAAAAGATGTTTTGTTTAGCTTTTCTTTTCAAATTTGCTCCTAGTTAAGGCAAAAACATTAAATGAATCATCATTTGTGCATGTGTAAAATGTTGCCAGGCGTTTGCTTTACAGGTGCCAAAGGGCTCTCGTCCGACTCCTCCAAAATGCGCTTCCTTCCTTCCTCCCTCGCTGGCATTTTTTGTCAGATTGTGCTCTGCTTGATGGGATTAATGGCAGAAGATAATGTCTCTGATGTTGACATAATCCAACAGCTCTGAGCTCAGATCTGTGCCTGCGATGGACAGAAAGAATGAAAGACTCCAGCATCGTGGAGTCACTCTTGAAGACAGGCATTGTGCTGCCCCCTTCCTTCTTTTTTCTGCCTGCTGCTGCCCCCCCCCCCCCACTGACTGTAGTTCCCTTACATGAGTAAAGCATAAGCCGGGGGCACAAGCTTCAATTTAGGCTCAAGAAGAATCAGACTAAAAAGAATAAATAATAGAATAAAACATATCAAAGCGATGGAATAAAGTCTTCAGCGTTGCTAAACTTCAACACCTGTCTTTGCTTTGCCCCTTGTTTGCCTTGTTTGCCTCCTCTCTTGTTGCTTGTTGCTATGGAAACAGTGGACAAAGGAATTCCAGGACTTGGTGCTGCAGAGCGTTTCGGTTCAAGGTTTGGTTGTATGGATTCTTCTCAGCAGTGGCGACGGAGCCAATGGAAACAGACGGTATGTGAGCCGCTCTGTACGACGCCTCTGAGCGAACAGGATGTAACGTTAGCTGTAACGTTAGCCATCAGGACCGTCATAAACACTTTCTAGGTTTAAGATCACAGATATGACATAAAGCCTAAGCTGGGTTTGTGGACTCGAGGACTTTAATGAAGGACTGAGTAATCCATACATCTGGACCCATGCTTTTAAACGTACTCCTGCATTAACCTGGGTGAGGAAAATTCATTTCCAATTTATTGTTTGAATGGAACAATTCACAAACTTTCCAAACAAATGTTTTATCTCTTATTTATTGATTGCTACTTAAATACTACGCGCTGCAGGTCCTGTGGTTGACACTTAAAACCTTCCTTGAGCCTTTTCTGCCCATGTTCACAACTGTTTAGTGTGAAACACTTTGGTTAAACTCAAGCCTAAAGTTTGAGGAAGACGCTGAAGGCTCCAGACGCCTGGGAGAGAATCTTTTGACCCCATGAATCTTCCCCTGTCTGGAGAACGCCTCACTTTTAAAGTGCGTCATTGTGCATCTGCTCTGGTCTCACGTTGGGGTGTTTGGTGCATCCGATCCCAGGGCCGTTCATCCACCATACGTCCACACACAAATGATCATTCTATGTCATTCATTCATTCATCTTCTAACTGCTTCATCCGCTGTAGCAGGTCACAGGGAGCTGGAGTCTATCCCAGCTGACAGGCAGGGGACACTCCAGGCATGACGCCAGTGCACCGCAGAGCCACACAGATAAAAACGCACACACACTAACCCTAACCCTAACCCCTACGGGCAATTTGGTACGGACAATTCACCTGAAATGTATGTTTCTGGAGGTGGGAGGAAGCTGGAGAACCCCGAGAGAGCCCACGCAGACATGGGGAGAACATGCAAACTCCACACAGACCTGGAACCTCCTTGCTGTGTGGCGAAAAAATGATAAAAAAAATAAAAAAGGTTATAAAGAAACAGATGAAGTACCTGTCCACTGGCTTGAAGGCTGTCAAATATTGTCTGGTTTTTGTTTTCTAAATGTCTTAAAATGGAGATGAGGGAAATCAAACATTTTACGGGGACATTTTCCCGAAGCCCTCCGGCCCCCCAGCCGGCTCAGAAGGTGGTCTCTAGTGAACTCAAAGCAGATGTTCGTGTCCGTGATGGTCTGTGAGGCCAGAGGGTTCTCGTACCTCACACAGTTTGTAGTTGCATTCCCTGCGATCATACCACTGGTTTCAAGAATAAAACACGTGGACTATGTGGGCGACATACCTACACATACCTATTACATGTGGATGACATGTCACAGCCCCATCCTGCTGCTCCACTCGGCGCTGACATCACAATGGTGGAACAAACAGTCCTCCAGTAAACCTTGGTGACGAGTCCTGCCTCGGAAACCCTGTCTTGATCTGGGTTACCTTTGTTTATCTCTGCTGAATGAACCAATCAGAGCCAAGAGATGCAACAGAGATCCAGGCCTCGCTTCGAGGAATTTACATTTAGAAAGGTTTTTTCTTACCACTTTTCTAATAGTTTTTTCGTGGTGGAACAGTTTTGTCTCTCTAATAAGAGCATTTTTAGGACTTCCAGTCCACTGGGACCGGACTGCTTTGGACCATCACCAGTCCCCCTGCATAACGTCCTGTTTTACGTGGAGTTGTGACCCGGCCACACAGTATTCTACTCACACTGGCTGTGTGTTGAAGAGTGAACAGATCATCTCTGGATGAGAGCTGGGTGTGGTCACAAAGAACAGACCTTGGTCAAGCACTGAAGTAATCCATACACAACTCTATTGATCGCTGCCAATAGATCACGGTGATCGTGAAGCAGCCTGGCTGCTCCAGTGTGACGAGAACATCTCCTCTCCTTCAGTGGAGAACTTTACGATGGTGCAGTGCAGCCGGTGCCTCGCACGACTACACAGAGCAGCTCCTCGTGAACACACTGGTTTCACACTCACCGTGTTTTATCATACTGGACATGTTTATGCCACCGTCACTGGGAGAGCCAATCAGGGAGTGGAGGGTGGACGAGTGTATTAGATGAAGTTTTAATCACGCCCTCCCTCTCTCTCTCTCTCTCTCTCTCTCTCCCTCTCTCTCTCTCTCCCTCTCTCCCTCTCTCCCTCTCTGTCTCTCTCTCCCTCCCTCTCTCCCTCTCTCCCTCTATCTCTCAGTAGTAGTATTGATCCTCCCATTGATGGACGGACACCACTGACCTCAGCTGACTCTTCAGTCTTACTTAGAGGCTCATTGATGGAAGGAGACCTGCTGCAGCATAACAGAGTAGAGAAGAATTATTCCGCTTTAACTGCGCTATCGTTCACCAGATTTCATTCTGTTTATCTCTCACCCCCAGAATCTGTTTTTCATCCTGTGCCTTCTTCTCCAGCCAATGATCGATTGCCTTTACGCTGGTATTAAATCATTATCGGTGGTCAGAGTCCCCTGGGTCCTATTGGGTTGCATTCCCATTGTCTCATCTACCTCACCACTACCACAACAATTCAGCCACAAGGGTGTCAAGGGGGGAGTCGTGTGTACAAATAAACTGGAAGCTTTTCCATTGTATAGATTGTGTTGATAGAGTGTATTGAAGGAAGGTCGTGAGGCTGGGCCTCGTTTCGATTTAAACGCTTCTGGTTCAAAGTGGCTTTCAAGAGGTTTTCAAGCCATGTTGTGATCTGATCACTCACCATATGGGATCACATGACCACATTCTCTCATGTGTCAACATTAGCAATGTATATGAGAGAGCTCTACTGTGTCAATATTTTATGGCTCACAAATGCAGAAACAGGGATGATCCCCCCTCCGGATCCTGGCTGCACCTAGAAATTCTGTCCATAAAGATTGTGAACATAACCAGTGATCGAGGGCAGCCCTGAAGTCCAACATGCACCTGGAACAGGTCTGACTTACTGCCAGCAATGCGAACCAAGCTCTGGGTTCGGTCATACAGGGACCGGACAGCCCTCAGCAAAGGGCCCCGGACCCCAGACTCCCAAAGCACTCCCCACAAGATACACAAGGGACACAATCGAATGCCTTCTCCAGATCCACAAAACACATGTGGACTGGTTGGGTAAACTCCCCTGAACCCTCGAGCACTGGATGGAGAGTGTAGAGCTGGTCCAGTGTTCCACAACCGGGACCAAAACCACATTGTTCCTCCTGAATCTGTGGTTCGCCTATCGGTCTAATCCTCCTCTCCAGGACCCTGGAACAGACTTTCCCCGGGAGGCTGAGGAGTGTGATCCCCCTATAGCTGGAAAACACCCTCCAGTCCCCCTTTTTCAAAAGAGGGACCACTGCCCCGGTCTGCCAATCCAGAGGTACTGTCCCTGACTGCCATGCGATGTTACAGAGACGTTTTCAGTGTTGTCTGTGCAGCGCTTTCCCTCCTGAGGTGCCGAACAGTTTGCCAGAATTTCTCTGAGGCTGACCGATAGTCTTCCTCAATGACCTCCCCGAACTCCTGCCAGACCCCAGTTTTTGCCACGGCGACTACTCGAGCTGCAGTACGCCTGTCCTGCCTGTACCTGTCAGCTGCCTCCAGAGTCCCACAATTCAACACGATTTGATAGGACTCTTTCTTCAGCTTGACGGCATCCCTTACTTCCGGTGTCCACCACCATGTTCGGGGGTTACTGCCGCGACAAGCACCATAGACCTTGACACCACAGCTCAGAGCAGCCGCTTCAACAATGGAGGTGGAGAACATGGTCCAGTCTGACTCAATGTCCCCAGCCTCCTGCGGGATCTGGGAGAAGGTCTCCCAGAGGTGGGAGTTGAAGACCTCACTGACAGAGGGTTCTGCCAGACGTTCCCAGCAGACTCTCAAAACACGTTTGGGTCTGCTGAGTCTGTCCAGTCCCCCGCTCAGCCAGTGGATCCAACTCACCACCAGGTGGTGATCGGTTGACAGCTCCGCCCCTCTCTTC
Source organism: Antennarius striatus (assembly GCF_040054535.1). Classification (NCBI taxonomy): domain Eukaryota; kingdom Metazoa; phylum Chordata; class Actinopteri; order Lophiiformes; family Antennariidae; genus Antennarius; species Antennarius striatus. The sequence goes on from NC_090791.1 coordinate 20,793,642, forward strand.
ACCTGAGTGCCCAACACACGCGGTCGGAGGTCTGATGATACGACAATGGAGTCGATCATCGACCTCTGGCCTAGGGTGTCCTGGTGCCATGTGCACTGATGGACATCCCTGTGGTTGAACAAGGTGTTCGCTATGGACAAACTGTGACCAGCACAGAAGTCCACTAACAGAACACCACTCGTGTTCAGATCGGGGAGGCCGTTCATCCCAATCACCCCCCTACAGGTCTCACTGTCATTGCCCACGTGAGCGTTGAAGTCCCCAAGGAGAACAATGGAGTTCCCAGTCGGATGACTATTCAGTACCCCCCCCAGGGACTCCAAGAATGCCGGGTATTCCACACTGCTGTTTGGCCCGTAGGCCAAAACAACAGTGACACACCTGTCCCCAACCCTAGGGCACATTGGTGCGACCCTTCGTTCACCGGGGTGAACTCCAACATGTGACGGCTGAGCTGTGGGGCTATAAGCAAGCCCACACCAGCCCCCCGCCTCTCACCTTGGGCAACACCAGAAAAGTGGAGAGTCCAGCCCCTCTCAAGGGTTTGGGTTCCAGAGCCCAAGATGTGGGTGGAGGTGAACCCGACTATATCTAGTCGGTACCTCTTTACCTCCCTCACAAGCTCTGGCTCCTTTCCCCCCAGCGAGGTGACATTCCATGTCCCTAGAGCTAGACTCTTTGTCTGGGGATTGGGTCGTCGGGCCCCATGCTGACGACTGCCACCCAGTCCGCACTGCACCCGTCCCCTACGGTTTCCTCGGGGGGGGTGAAGCCACAGGAAGCTTGGGCCCACGTCTTCCTTTTGGGCCGAGACTGGCAGAGGCCTGGCCACCAGGCACTCGCATACTAGGTGTTAGCTCACTTCCGGAGCACTGCCGAGGCGCCCTTGAGCAAGGCGCCGTCCCCTTTGTTCATTTGGGTGCTCCACAAAGGGGCTGCCACCACTCTACCTCCCATTGCTTGCTCACAGGCCCCCTTGTGTGTGGTTGTGTGTATTACAGGGACCTGTACACACTAAGATGCATGCGTGTGAATAATTGACTCCTAACATACTAGAGTGTGCATTCTTAATTTCCCTTTGGGGATCACAACAGTATATAAAATGTATTTAAAAAAAGACATACCATATACATACATTACATGCAAAGTGTATTTTAATGCGTTGGTAATGGTAGAGTTGTGCTGTGTAAATATATTTATTATACTTAAAGCTCTGTGGTCCACATGTGGTTTCAAGTGATGCACAATTTGTTATGTGAACATAAACTTTTTAAAGTTAAATTAAAGTATTAAATATTCATTGTATTTTTTAATTCTTCTGCAGCTGATAAGATATGATCCTTGAAAAGAGAAACACGTGGAAATGCTTTGCATGAACGTGTTTGTTTGAACTAGTATTTGCTCTGGTTCATGTCCAGTCTTCCTTTTCACTGCCCCCCCCCATCAAGCTTCCTGATCTCCTTCCATGGTTTCCCTGCTCCAGTCGTCCTTCATCATCCTTTCATCACTCCTCAAGTTCATGAGGTCTTACTAAAGGTGAGACCTTCTCCTGTCCCTCTGCAGGTGTTTGAGGTCCTTACCTTATAGACAAAGTCCGTTTCATCCACTGCAACCACAACGCATTCTGTTCAATTCCCAGAGCAGATGAGGGTCAGAGCAGATATCCTGAGAGTGTCCATCTAGAG
>NC_090791.1:20800326-20867826 GCF_040054535.1 Antennarius striatus
TACAGTTCAGAAGTGTGGTACGATATTGTGCAACAACGTGCAAAGCAAGGGTCATGTGACAGGAAGCTCCAGAGTCCTGTCCCATGAAGCTGGATTAACCTAGCCGGGCTTCCTCTTCCTTATCTGGCTTCACTTACCCAGACATCCACCCTCCAGATTTCCGGTACCATAAAGCCGGCTATCAACTCACTAATTCAATCCAGACTTGTCCACTCTAGATCTGTGCGCTCACATAAAAAGGGCGGAGTTTGCTGCATGCGACCAATCACAAACATGCAACAAACCGGCCCGAGTCGCATATTTCACAACGGAGGAGCAAACAATAATAATTAATAAATACGATCAATACAAATCAATAATCCAGGCAAAAAGCAACACAGCTGCAGCTGCCAAACGGAGCAAGGATCTCTGGGAAAACATGGCCGACTGCGTCAATGAGGAAGTTAGTGCCATTATAATATTACTGCCCCACTATGACTGCACTTGTGTGTCTGACTACAGTAACATGTGTGTGATCATACATGTGTGTGTGAACCACATGTTTGGTTATGACATGTGATCGTAGCCCCGTGACTTTATGAACAGCTCTACGTACTGTGTTCTTCACAGGTTTTCAGCATCGCCAACACAATACATTAAAGTACCGATCAATCAATCAATCAATCAATCAATCAATCAATCAATCAATCAATCAATCAATCAATCAATCGATCAATCCATGATTTACTGAAACAAATCACTGATCAATGACATTCTATCTGTGTCTTGCTTGTAACCCGTCCAACGAGGGATTCCAGGACATCATAATAATTACCAACATCACTCAGAAATATATGAACTGTCTCAAAGACCCTCAGGTCAATGCACACTGTGGGGGGCTGTCAGCGCGGGGTTGGGGTGCGTTCCATTCCTGATGTGAGGCTCCAGCAGCTGACAGATGTAATGTAACCCCTCCCCCCAAAACCTCTACCTTTCTACAGTCATTGTTCAGCCAATCCCACCGGATTACAGCCATCCCTAAATATTCTCTCTGCCTGAGCGCTCTGCACACAAGCTGTGACCCGAGATCCACCGGGTTCTCAGGGAACGGACGGCCTGTTTTCAGGAGAACCGATTGGTCAGTAGGTGGGGCTGTTATACCTGCTGAGCTCTGATTGGTCAGTAGGTGGGGCTGTTATACCTGCTGAGCTCTGATTGGTCAGTAGGTGGGGCTGTTATACCTGCTGAGCTGTGATTGGTCAGTAGGTGGGGCTGTTATACCTTCTGAGCTCTGATTGGTCAGTAGGTGGGGCTGTTATACCTTCTGAGCTCTGATTGGTCAGTAGGTGGGGCTGTTATACCTGCTGAGCTCTGATTGGTCAGTAGGTGGGGCTGTTATACCTGCTGAGCTCTGATTGGTCAGTAGGTGGGGCTGTTATACCTGCTGAGCTCTGATTGGTCAGTAGGTGGGGCTGTTATACCTGCTGAGCTCTGATTGGTCAGTAGGTGGGGCTGTTATACCTGCTGAGCTCTGATTGGTCAGTAGGTGGGGCTGTTATACCTGCTGAGCTCTGATTGGTCAGTAGGTGGGGCTGTTATACCCGCTGAGCTCTGATTGGTCAGTAGGTGGGGCTGTTATACCTGCTGAGCTCTTATCCTGAACCTATCCTGCTCTGGAGCAGGTTAGGTGTTCAGCATAGGTTACCGCGACAACGTAGCCCGATAGAAAGTCAGCCACCTTTATGGTACCGAAAAGCCAGGGTTAAGCCTGAAGTTATCTGGCTAAGCCGTAATCCAGCTTTATGGTACAGGCCTCAGGGCCCCTGTAACCATAGCAACAAATTATCAACATTCAAATAAAGAAAGTAAGGTCTGTCAGAGGAGGAACGGGGGCGCAGCGGGTAGTGAGGGTTCTGGGTTTGTTTGTTCTCCCTGAGTCTGCAGCTTCGTCCTGCTCCACAAATAAGGAGCTGAGATGATCACCTCAAATTTGAGGTGATCAGTTCAATACCATTATTTATAGTCTGAAGGTTTTTCTTTTTTTTAATTTCATGCACACTAAAAGTTGTGACATTTCAAATCTTTGACTGGAATAGAATCAGAATCAACACCAAAGGCAGGCTTCAAAATGATAACCACGTTTATTTAATAGATGTACGTTTTTTTATACGTCATTACAAACGAGATTGTAATTTCAACCTCACTTAATCAGTCACTTCATAATCATGCTTTCAGTCCTCTACTCTCTGAGCCAATCACAGCACAGCGCCCCCTGGAGGAGGGACTCCTCTGCACCTACACTGGATGTCCGGACGTTTCCTCTTCTCTATAAACACTTTATGAATATAAGAACAGAACCCAACCATTTATCACCCAGAGAAGATCTTCAACAAAATGGTCATCATGTTTACAAAATGTTTGCTTGTGATAAATCTTAATTAAAAAAATGTCCTTACTGTCCTAAAAAAACAGCACAGCATTTTCCACACTATAAGGCGCACCTTCAATGAATGGCCTATTTTATAACTGTTTTATATATAAGGCACACTGGATTATAAAACACACTGGATTATAAAACACACTGGATTATAAGATAGATAGATAGATAGATAGATAGATAGATAGATAGATAGATAGATAGATAGATAGATAGATAGATAGATAGATAGATAGATAGATAGATAGATAGATAGATAGATAGATAGATAGATAGATAGATAGATAGATAGATAGATAGATAGATAGATAGATAGATAGATAGATACTTTATTAATCCCGGAGGAAATTGCATATATCCACTGCTCAGGCATTACTTAACAAATAATACTGGATAAACACCAGGAGAAAAGGAAACACTGACATCACAGGACATACCACAAGACATACATTACACTAACAGACAGACACATGCAGCACTAACAGGACTTATATACTAAACTATAACTAAAAATATAAACAGTATAAAATTTAAAAATATTACAGTATTAAAATATAAACAGTATAAAATAAAATCTAAACAGTATAAAATTGAATTAAAATATAAAAACAGTATAAAAAGTAAATAAATAAATTTTATATATATATATATATACAACAGTATAAAATTAAATTTAAATTAAATTAAATCCATTTTCAACCCCGTGCTGACCTCGCCACCTCCCCCCCGCTCCTCCTGAGAGAGTCATTGTACCCCCTGATGGCACGAAGGAGGACCTCAGCCTCTCTGTGGAGGCGCTGTGTGACAGCAGTCTGCCGCTGAAGGTGCTTCTCTGCTGGGAGAAGGTGGTGTGTAGGGGGGGGGGGTGTTGTTCATGATGGCCTTAATTTTAGACATGGTCCTGCTCTCCAGAAGCATATCCACAGAGTCCAGGCTCAGCCCGACCACTGAGCCCGCTCTGCGGATGAGTCTGTTCAGACGGTCCATATCTCTTTTCCTGGCCCCCCCACCCCAACACACAATGGCGTATGACAGCACACTGGAGACTACGGACTGATAGAACATGAGAAGGAGCTTAGGACAGATGTTGAAGGAGGCCAGCCTCCTTAGGAAGTACATCCTGCTCTGCCCCTTCTTGTACACACAGTTGGAGTTGAGTTGAGTAAATATATATAAATATATATAAATATATATAAATATATATAAATATAAATATAAAGCACACTGGATTATAAAACACACTGGATTATAAAACACACTGGATTATAAAACACACTGGATTATAAAGCGGACTGTCAGTTTTTGAGAACATGAAAGCCTGGTAGGTGCGCCTTACAGTGCGTTAAATACTGAATACATCAGACTGCAATAAAAAGTGTCCCAGTTTCATGTCAGCGTTATGCTTGAAACGCTCAGGGTGACGTGTTTAGCAGGTGCTGACACACGTGAACCTCAGGTTACCGTAGTGATGTCACACCTGAACGCCATCAGTGGAGTCAGACTGTGTGAAGACAAGCTAAGATTATTGTATGTCCAGTGATATTTTGCAAGCATTGGTGTTAAAGATAGTAAACAGGAGCGTTTTAGCACAGCTAGTGGCGTTAGCACACAGACTAAGACCTCACATCCAGTGAAGAAGAGGAGAAGATCTTCTTCAGTCTGTCTGTCTTTCTGTCTGACTCTGAGACGTTCTCATTGGCTGAGACGTGTGTGTGTGTGTGTGTGTGTGTGTGTGTGTGTGTGTGTGTGTGTGTGTGTGTGTGTGTGTTATTTATAACTGTGCTCAGCTCCAGATGACCCCCCCCCCCTCATTGCTCTGACTTTCCTGAAGCTCAGGAGCCGCTGTGATTGGCTGAAGCCCCACCGATGTGCTCCAGGGACCTCAGAGCAGACGTCCAGTGGACACACACTCCTAAACTGTGGTGGGTGGGTCTGGACCTGGGGGGCCGTGTGTGTGTCCACTGGACCTGAGCATCCTCCCTTCTGAACACAGTTGATGCCGGTGCTTCAGAGCGCCCCCCTTAGGTGTCTAAGGGAAACTGTGATGTTCGTAACCAATATCCCTGTTTTGTCCTGTCTCTGTGTGTCCGTCCATGTGTTGTCCCTCTGTCCACCTGTCTGTCTGTCTGTGTGTCTGTCTGCCTGTCTGTCCGTGTGTCTTTTTCTCCTCCTTTCTTTTGGGCTGGTTCTGTTTTGAGTTGTTTTTCTCAACTTTATTTCCTTTAAATGCTTCAAAACTGTGACAAACGGTTTATATTTGCTATTTCTGACGTGCAATGCTGTCACCACATTTTTATATATATATACACATACACACACAAAATGTATATATATATATATATATATATATATATATATATATATATATACTATATATATATATATATATATATATATATATATGTCTATATATACATCATAACATTGCTTTTCCATCCAATTCCTTACGTTCAACTTTATTCGCATCCTGAAAACATAAATATGAATGACCCTTCATAACCTCTGACCCTTCATAACCTCTGACTCTTCCTAACCTCTGACCCTTCATAACCTCTGACCCTTCATAACCTCTGACCCTTCATAACCCCTGTACCTGTGCTTGTCATCTTCATGTAGCCACGGGTTACGAGAAGTCTCGCAGCCTGAATAATATCTCGGGGATGATGGGGGCCCCGCTTCGCCTCACCCCCATCACCAACTCCACCTTCGAGCCCTTCGAGCCCCCCGGCCTGAGGCGGTGTCACTCCCCCATCCCCTCCATCCTGTAGCAACACGGATTAAAACACGTCAACAACAACAACAACAACAACAATGGCATCAGCTGCTAGCATCATCCATTAGAACATCTGCTGGGGGGCGGGGGGGTGGGGCTTAAATACAAAAAAAACAGAAAGCATCAAGACGTGAGGCGTGTCATTACATCAGTCACACCAGATCATTGGTCCTGATGGAACCGAGTCGACGCTGAAGCCTTTCAGAGCTGCAGACACACACTAACACCGGTCCCACCGACAGGGACAGTCCAGTGAGGTCACACTGACGTGAGGTCACACTGACGTGAGGTCACACTGACGTGAGGTCACACTGACGTGAGGTCACACTGACGTGAGGTCACACTGACGTGAGGTCACACTGACGTGAGGTCACACTGACGTGAGGTCACACTGACATGAAGGAGGAGTTCATCTCCAGCTTTCCTGACCGACTTCCTGCCTGGACCTCACAGCTCCTGCAACTTGAGCACTTTCAAAGAAGCTCCAACAAGAGACGTCTCCTAACACAGAGCCCCTAGAACAGACACGCACATGTTACTGTAGCACGCATGTTTCCACTCAACATAACCCCCACGTGAAGAACAGCAATCTAAGCCAACATGGATAAATAATAAGACATTTTTAAAACAAATCAAAAGCATATGTCTAAGAAGTAAAACTAGAGGTGAAAAGCAGCCCAACGCAGCACAGCTTTACACAACATGGAGGTGGTAGATGTTTGGTTTGTGTCAAACAACTTCTCAACACTCTAGATGATGGTTTTTTCTCTCTTTAGTCTCTTTCCCCTGAAGTTCACCCCAGACCCTGAACCCTCTGCTACACTCACAGGACCACTGAATGAAGACCATGTCATACCGTAAGGAACAGGTGGGGGAACAGGTGAACACTGGATGTCTTGGTGGGGGTAGGATCCAGTGATTCAATTAGCAAACTGCTGCCTCTCAGACATCAGCCTTCATTTGAGTCAACTGGACCAGAACACAAAGTCCTGTTCCAGGTAGTAGTCAGTTAGCTGACTGTCACCAGATCCTGGGTCCAGGACCTGGTGGTGATGTCATCAGCATGAATGTAAAGCTTTACGTTATTTTGGTTTTAAAGGCACCAACACTGACATTGGGAATCAGTGTCAGAGGAACTATGGGATGTCAGAGAGGACGAAATAAAAAGCAAAGCTGTCCTCCAGCAGAGCAGAGCTGCTCTGAAGTCCATGTGGTCCTCAGCCATCAGGTGGACGTAAAGCAGCTACAGTAAAGACTGAACTGGACCTGCTGAAGGTTGGTTCACCTCTCATCCAGGAGCACTCTTCAGCTCTGACTGACTGCTAGAGAATCCAGAGACTCCTGATGGAGCACAAAACCACCGAGACAATGGGTCCAGTTCGTAGTTGTGACCAATCATAAGGAAGTCGTCGTCCTGCCCACCCTCAGGTGAGCTGTATGGTGAGCTGCACCCAGGTGTGAATGCTGATGATGGTGTCTTCATCCTCCTCCTCTGTTCAGAGATGGTTTCTCCAGTTTGACCAAAATGGCTTCTTTAACTCCCCCCTAATGACATGACTGTCCTCAGAGGAGTGGTCTGTGTTGAGTCCCGTCCTGAGGAGTCGGCTCTGACTAAAACCTGACTAAAACAGGTTTTCCTGTTTGTCCTCCCTCTCCTTGTCAGAACCAGAGACCTTAAAGACCAGGAGAGGGAGGACGACTGGAGCTCGTTGTCATGAGAGGTGAAACGTTGTCAAGAAACCTTCAGCGTGTCCAGCTGACTCTGGTCTATCGCTGTCTGAGCTGCACTCAAGATGTTTCCTCAGATAAATGGACACAAATTACTACATGAGAATGAAAACCTCTGGTTGTCATAGGAACCAGAGCATCAACAACACTGTTTCCCCCCACCTGGTTTCTGACACGGGTCTTTGCAGTCAAAGCACAAGACGAGGATAATGTTCACCTTTACACGTCATCCGTGAAATCAGCATGTCTCTATCTCCAACTGAGAAAGGCTGGAACACACCCCTCCATCACCACCACCTCCACCTCCACCTCCACCACCACCATCACCTCCACCTCCATCATCACCTCCACCTCCACCTCCACCATCACCTCCACCTCCACCATCACCTCCACCTCCATCATCACCTCCACCTCCATCACCTCCACCTCCATCACCACCTCCACCTCCATCACCACCTCCACCTCCATCACCTCCACCTCCATCACCACCTCCACCTCCATCACCACCTCCACCTCCACCTCCACCTCCATTGTTACTACAACACTGACTCCAGTGTGACTCCGCTGCCAGTGGCAATATTTTTAGTTTTCTCCCTTTTTGGCTTCTCTTTCTTTCCCTCCTGACCCCCCCACCCCCACCCCTCCCTCTCTGTTTGTCCATTCCTTCTTTGTTTGGCGGCTGTCCAGTGGGGGGCACTGTGAACGGATACTGGAGCGACAGCCCCTGGTAGAAGAAGAGCCAACGCCAGACGCCACGAGGACAGACCAGAGAGAGCAGAGCAACGTGTGTGTGTGTGTGTGTGTGTGTGTGTGTGTGTGTGTGTGTGTGTGTGTGTGTGTGTGTGTGTGTGTGTGTGTGTGTGTGTGTGTGTGTGTGTGTGTGTGTGTGTGTGTGTGTGTCCAGAGCTGCATCTGTACTAAGATGCACAAACCTTAACTTTTCTTTTTGTGTCAAGAAATGGAAAAATATTGATTTTATTCCTGACGTTTGTTCTAAATAATCTGTGATGTCATCAGTGGGATTGTTTGTGACTTTTTATTTATTTATTTATTTATTTGCTATAAATGTTAAATCTTTTCTTTCGGTTGTGACGTCACCTGAAGGATCGATTGTCAGTTACTGTAAAAATGGATTCTGTAGGTCGGTTGAGTTTGACTTCTGTCCTCATGTCTCGCTGTCAACCCCCCCACCCCCAAGGGACCATTTTCCTGAAACCCCCCCCCACACAAACACAGATGCTGTTCCTCACGGTCCAGCCATCACACACTCTGTTCAGCCAATCAGAGAAGAGCCTCTCAAACAGGAAGTTCCTGAAGCTCTCCTTGTGTTGTTGACCAGGTCAACAGATTTCCTCTCCTGGGGGAGAAGCTACATCTCTCCTCTGTATCTCCTGCATTCATTCCGGATTGGGGGGGCGGGGGCTGACAGTGCAGAATGAGTAGGGTTTGGTTTAGGAGGGGATTCTTCTGAATTATGTGACATTTTGGGGAAAAACACTTGGATGTCTGTGGAGACGAAGCCTCCTGAGACCATCAGGAGACGTTTCATCACTAAATGAAAACCAAACAGAGCAGAAATTAAAGCACTTTAATCTGTTTAGAAAGCAAATAATTGACTTGTGAAGCCCTGACCCACTATTTAACTAATAGAACATCAAGAATAGATTTTTCCCAAAAAATGTCAAGCCTTTCTTTTTTTGTTCATGTTTTCTGAATCCTGAATTGTGTCTAAATGAATGAGTTGAGCTTCTCTTCTCACAGACTAACTCGGGTTACCTTTGGGGAGTCACTCAGGTGTGTCTAATTCAAAGGCTTTCCTAGAACCAGCCTGAAAGAATCAGGGCTCCAAACGGGGCCCCCAGTTAGCCTGACGTGTAGCCCAAAGGTAGCCTGAGTCTGACACACACACACACACACACACACACACACACACACACACACACACACACACACGGAGCAGACCTTCTGTTGTACATACATGTAAAGTGTGTGTTGTAATGAACCTGCATGGGTTTCCATCACAGCAATAAGGAGACGACGAATGACCAGGATCTGGTTTAAGGGTTTAGTCTTGAGTTTAACGAGTGTGTACATAAGATGTAGACGACCAGGAGTCGGTTGGGGTGTGTGTGTTTAGACACACACACATGCACTAACAACGCATGCAGGACAAAAATATTCCCCTCTTTGAATGCAGGAGGGGGGACGGGCTGACGTAATGCATGCCAAAATGCTATGATGCTATTGGTCAAAAGAGACCAAGTTAGGTACTGTAACGGGACGGGGTGGGGGTGGGAAAGTTTATTTTTACAGGCTGGGGAGGGGTGACATTTGTAGTCGGTCTTGTATAGCTGCTTTCTTATTGATCCCAGAGACTTCTGGTCAGAAACACGTTCATGTTGTAGCTTCTGTTGGTTCCTTCCTGGTTTGCTTCTCTTTCCCCTCAGACCCCCCCTCAACCCCCTCCCCAGACCCGTCCTGAAGCCCTGCGCTGGCAGATATATGCAAAAAGAAGCAGCAACTGTGAACTAATGCTAAGACATGAACAAAAAAATCCAGCTTCTTCCATCACTGAAGAAGAGGAGGCTCCTCTTCCTCTCGATGCCTCATGGTTTATTTGGTTTTTCTACATTCCTTGATGGTCCATGCTGTCGGACGGTTTATTCTTGTGACTCAGCAGTGTTGAGTGAGAGGAGGATACCTCAGGGTTGTGAGCGTCAGCGGCTCAATGCAACCTCCACAAACGATAAAGATCTGATGAAGACCTGGTGTTCAGCAACCCCCCCGATGCAGTTTGATCACACCTGATGAAGAACATTCAGCTCAGTTCAGGATGAGACTAGAATTACAAGCCACTCCCCTTTTTGGTCACCTCGTCAATAAAAATGTCTTTTTAAGATTATTTCAACATTGAGACCTTCAGATGAAACTGCTCAACCTCCAGATGTTGTCCAAGTCCTCTGAGTGACGTGAAGGAACGGATTAAAGACGTTACCAACTGGCTCCACTGGTTTGAGGAGGCTGCACTGACTGGTGAGGTTCACCACTGCAGAGGTTCCTTCAGGGTTCTGTCCTGACTCCCCCTTTACCCCCCCTCCATCCTGTCACAACTCAGGTATCACTGTCTCAACCCCCCTTGTGTCCAGTTGACCCCAGTTTACCCAGTGATCTACCGGGGGTCAAAAAGGACTTTGGTTTTTTGTGCTTTTCTTGTACGACTTCCTTGTTTCCTTTCCTTGTTTCCTCCGTGTCCCCTCACCGATCGCCCCCCCCCAACCCCAACACACCACCATCACCTGATCCCCAAGTCTCTCACAGCAAAATCCAACTGGAGGGATGTGGTCCAACTGGAGATCCTTCATGGTACTGGGAACACTCTGGACGTACTGGTAATACTGGGAACACTCTGGACGTACTGGTAATACTGGGAACACTCTGGACGTACTGGTAATACTGGGAACACTCTGGACGTACTGGTAATACTGGGAACACTCTGGACGTACTGGTAATACTGGGAACACTCTGGACATACTGGTAATACTGGGAACACTCTGGACGTACTGGTAATACTGGGAACACTCTGGACGTACTGGTAATACTGGGAACACTCTGGACGTCACCCAGAAGGAAGGAAGAAGGAACTGAGAGACGGAGCTGGTGTTTAGGGGGAGGGAAGGGGTTCTGAGGGGGAGTGTGAGCAGCGACACCGGGAGGAGATGGAGGAGAATTAGGAAGACAGTGTGGAGGTGGTGAGGAGGAGGAGGAGGAGGAGGAGGAAGAGGAGGAGGAAGAGGAAGCGAAACATCTTCTCCATGTAAGAATGTGAATGTCACCATTGTGGTCCTTGTGTTATGTCTCCTGTGTGTGTGTGTGTGTGTGTGTGTGTGTGTGTGTGTGTGTGTGTGTGTGTGTGTGTGTGTGTGTGTGTGTGTGTGTGTGTGTGTGTGTGTGTGTGTGTGTGTGTGTGTGTGTGTCTTCTTGCTGGTTTGTCTGGTTTCCTGCAGTAACATCTGTTTCCTGGTCTGTCTTTTTATTCTTAATAACCCTGAGAGGATCTAGAGTCATGAACAGAACACGTTTCTTCAATGGCTGACCCCCCCAGTCCTCTAAACATGAACTAACTCCTGCGGCCTCTTCACCAACAGCAGCGTTAGCTTCAAAAGCTACTGACAAACAAACAAACGTCCAGTTACTAATGTCCATCAGTAGACTAACTACCACCACACCCAAAACAGCCGACCTCCAGTGGAGGATTTTACATGGTGCCGTCGGTTCCAATGCTTTTGTCTCTGTTTTTAACCCTGCGGTGTCCAGCCAGTGTCCCTTCTGTCCCCTTCAGGAGACAGTCTTCCATACTTTCAGTGAGTGTGGGAGACTTCAGTGCTCTTCACTCTTCTAACCAATGTTTTTAACTTGTTCAATGAAAACTTTAGTATCAGGAAATTCATCTACGGTGCTGGGTACAATAGATCGAATCAGAGAAAGTGGCAGCTTTTAAATTTTATTTCTGGGGAGGCAAAACTTGCAATTCATGTGACCAGGAAGAGGAAAATTGAAAACGATACCGCTCAAGAAGCAGCTCCTGTTTTTTGCTGTAACATCAGATGTCGCTTAAAACTAGAATTTGGTTTCTATAAATTGACAAAAGACCTGAATAACTTTAGGAACATCTGGTGTTACAAAAATGTCCTATGGACTTTAGTTGATGACCACCTCACTTTTGCAAACTTCCTGTTATAATGCACTAATTCTTATATTGTACTTCCCTTTGTTTCTTGGTGTTTAATGTTTTTGAGTGTTTAGTGTTTTTGAAATTTCATCTAATGAAAATTTGTAAAATGTTCTAAATGTTCTAAATGTTCTAAATGTGATTGAAGTTTGTTTGGAAAAGATGTTCTGAGGCACTTAAATGCTTTCATCTGATGTAAAACTGCAAAATGTTTGAATGAGATTAAAGTGTTTTTGCAAAAATCAAAAAAAAAAAAAAAGAAGAAGAAAGCTGCCACTTTCTCTGATTCGATCTATTGTACCCAGCACCGTAGATGAATTTCCTGATACTAAAGTTTTCATTGAACAAGTTAAAAACATTCGTTAGAAGAGTGAAGAGCACTGAAGTCTCCCACACTCACTGAAAGTATGAAAGACTGTCTCCTTCTTCTTCTTCTTCTTCTTCTTCTTCTTCTTCTTCTTCTTCTTCTTCTTCTCCTTCTGGCTTTCCCCTTCAGGGGTCTCCACAGCCAATCAGTGTCCTCCATCTAACCCTGTCTTCTCATCCTCTTCTCTCACACCAACTACCTTCATGTCCTCTTTCACTACATCCATAAACCTCCTCTTTGGTCTTCCTCTAGGCCTCCTGCCTGGCAGTTCAGAACTCAGCATCCTTCTACCAATATATTCACTATCTCTCCTCTGGACATGTCCAAACCATCTCAGTCTGGCCTCTCTGACTTTATCTCCAGAACCTCTAACATGTGCTGTCACTCTGATGGACTCATTCCTGATCCTATCCATCCTGGTCACTCCCAGAGAGAACCTCAGCATCTTCATCTCTGCTACCTCCAGCTCTGTCTCCTGTCTTTTCCTCAGTGACACTGTCTCTAGACCAAACAACATCGCTGGTCTCACCACAGTTTTGTACACCTTTCCTTTCATTTTAGCTGAAACTCTTCTATCACACATCACACCTGACACTTTCCTCCACCCGTTCCATCCTGCCTGGACACGCTTCTTCACCTCTTTTCCACACTCTCCATTGCTCTGGACTGTTGAGCCTAAGTACTTCAAATCCTCCACCTTCTTGATCTCTTCTCCCTGTAACCTCACTCTTCCACTTGGGTCCCTCTCATTCACACACATGTACTCTGTCTTACTGCGGCTAACCTTCATTCCTCTCCTTTCCAGGACAAACCTCCACCTCTCTAGCTTCTCCTCCACCTGTTCCCTGCTCTCACTGCAGATCACAATGTCATCTGCAAACATCATAGTCCATGGAGATTCCTGTCTAACCCCGTCTGTCAGCCTGTCCATCACCATAGCAACAAGAAGGGGCTCAGAGCTGATCCCTGATGCAGTCCCACCTCCACCTTGAACTCCTCTGTCACACCTACACACACCTCACCACTGTCTTACAGTCCTCATACATGTCCTGCACCGCTCTAACATACTTCTCTACCACTCCAGACTTCCTCATACAATACCACAGTTCCTCTCTGGACACCCTGTCATCAGCTTTCTCCAGATCTACAAAAACACAATGCAGCTCCCTCTGGCCTTCTCTGTACTTCTCTATCAACATCCTCAAAGCAAATACTGCATCTGTAGTACTCTGTTTTGGCATGAAACCATACTGCTGCTCACAAATGTTCACTTCTGCCCTTAGTCTAGCTTCCACTACTCTCTCCCATAACTTCATTGTATGGCTCATCAGCTTTATTCCTCTGTAGTTGCCACAACTCTGCACATCTCCCTTGTTCTTAAAAATGGGCACCAGCACACTTCTCCTCCATTCCTCAGGCATCTTCTCACTATCTAAGATCCTGTTGAACAACCCAGTCAGAAACTCTACTCCCACCTCTCCTAGACACTTCCATACCTCTACAGGTATATCATCAGGACCGACTGCCTTTCCACTCTTCATCCTCTTCAATGCCCTCCTCACTTCATCCTGACTAATCTTTGCTACTTCCTGGTCCACAACAGTCACCTCTTCTAGTCTTTGTTCTCTCTCATTTTCCACGTTCATCAGCTCTTCAAAGTACTCTTTCCATCTTCCCATCACACTACTGGCACCTGTCAATAGACTTCCATCCCTATCCTTAATCACCCTAACCTGCTGCACGTCCTTCCCATCTCTGTCTCTCTGTCTTGCCAACCGGTATAGATCAGTCTCTCCCTCCTTACTGTCCAACCTAGCATACAAGTCATCATAAGCTTCTTGTTTGGCCTTTGCTACCTCTACCTTCACCTTACGCTGCATCTCCCTGTACTCCTGTCTACTCTCCTCAGTCCTCTCAGTGTCCCACTTCTTCTTAGCTAACCTCTTTCTCTGTATACACTCCTGTACCTCCTCATTCCACCACCAAGTCTCCTTATCTACTCTCCTTCCAGATGACACACCAAGTACTCTCCTACCTGTCTCCCTGATCACATTAGCTGTAGTTGTCCAGTCATCTGGAAGCACCTCCTGACCACCCAGAGCCTGTCTTAACTCCTTCCTAAAAGTCATGCAACACTGTTCCTTTTTTAGCTTCCACCATTTCGTCTTCTGCTCTGCCTTTGTCCTCTTCATCTTCCTCACCACCAGAGTCATCCTACACACCACCATCCTATGCTGTTTGGCTACACTCTCACCTACCACTACTTTACAGTCACTGATCTCCTTCAGGTTACACCGTCTACACCAGATGTAGTCTACCTGTGTGCTCCTACCTCCACTCTTATAAGTCACTCTATGTTCCTGCCTCTTCTGCAAGAAAGTATTCACTACAGCCATTTCCATCCTTTTTGCAAAGTCAACTACCATCTGTGCTTCTGCGTTCCTCTCCTGGATACCAAACCTGCCCATCACCTCCTCATCACCTCTGTTTCCTGCACCAACATGTCCATTGAAGTCTGCTCCAATGACAACTCTCTCACTTCTAGGTATGCTCTGCATCACTTCATCAAGGTCCAACCAGAATTTCTCCTTCTCCTCCAGCTCACATCCTACCTGTGGAGCATACCCGCTAACAATATTGAACATCACACCTTCTATTTCTAGCTTCAGACTCATCACTCTATCCGACACTCTTTTTACCTCCAGGACATTCCTAACAAACTCCTCCTTCAAGATAACTCCTCCTCCATTTCTCTTCCCATCTACACCATGATAGAACAACTTGAACCCTGCTCCTAAACTTCTAGCCTTGCTACCTTTCCACCTGGTCTCCTGGACACACAGTATGTCTACCTTCCTCCTCTGCATCATGTCAACCAACTCTCTACCTTTTCCTGTCATAGTTCCAACATTCAACGTCCCTACTCTCAGTCCTATACTCTTGGTGTTCCTCTTCTCTCTCTTCCTACGAACACACTTTCCTCCTCTCCTTCTTCGACCAACAGAAATCAAATTTCCACCGGCGCCCTGTAGGTCAACAGCGCCGATGGCGGTCGTTGTTAACCCGGGCCTCGACCGATCCGGTATGGAAGTCATAGGTTTGATTTGCATGTTTGATTTGGCAAAAGTTTTACGCCGGATGCCCTTCCTGACGCAACCCTCTGTATTTATCCAGGCTTGGGACCGGCACAATAAGACACTGGCTTGTGTCCTCTGCGGCTACATTAGTTCTACTCAGTCATAAAGGTGTAAAACCCTGAGGTGCTTCAGAGGAACCCAGAGGAACCAGTTCAGTCGTGTCCAGTTTCCTCACACTGGAGTAGAAAAGTAGAAAACTTCACCAAACGTTTGGTAACCAGGTTGTGTCTCATAACTGTTATCTGATCACAGATCAGCATCAGCATCTGGAGGTACAACCTGTTCAGGTTTAGTGTCTGTGAACTTCCGGTGTTCATCTCTAATGCCATTGGACCATTTCTCTGACTCCGCCCACATTACCTTACCCACCAGCATCATCTGAAGGGTTAAATCCAGTTTTCAGTCAAATTATAGTTTGATGAACTTTTTCAGCTTCTCCCCTCCATCCAGTCTGGTGTCTGAGGGTCAAGGGTCGCTCCGTCAAATCCTCACCATGATCTCTGCTCTTCTTCCATTACAGTGTTGAGTTTCTAACACCCCCCCCACCCCCACTTCCATCTCTCCCAACACGATTCCCAGCAGTCACGAGGGGGGGGATAGAGAAGAAGAGGAAACACTAGAGGTAGACATCACCACCGACATCACCGTGATCCACCCATGTGCAGCCCTGCTGGAGGTGCAGAAGAAGGCAGTGATGGTATCTCCACAGCCTTTGGACTCCCATTGCCCCCCAGTGAGGACGCCCCCCAGTGAGGACGCCCCCCAGTGAGGACGCCCCCGAGTGAGGACCTCCCCAAGTGAGGACGCCCCCCAGTGAGGACCTCCCCGAGTGAGGACGCCCCCCAGTGAGGACACCCCCGAGTGAGGACGCCCCCGAGTGAGGACGCCCCCGAGTGAGGACGCCCCCGAGTGAGGACGCCCCCGAGTGAGGACGCCCCCGAGTGAGGACGCCCCCTAGTGAGGACGCCCCCTGCAGGCAGCCAGAGGACCGGAGACAACGGGGGGTTCCACACCTCTCCTTTGGTTCTGTGTGAACCCCCTTTGATCTGCACTGGTTTCTCCATTACTTTATCACTGGAAGCACTATGCAAGGGGGGGGGGGTCCACGGGGACACCTGAGGACCGCTGCAGGGTCCGATCCAGAGCTGGGGTCACCCAGGCCCCCGCTGCCCCACTAAACTCTGCTGAGCTCCAAGACCGCTGAATGAAATCTACTCACACATATCAGAAGACATCACCATGTCACGCGTGTGTCTGACAGGTCGTGTCACGCGTGTGTCTGACAGGTCGTGTCACGTGTGTGTCTGACAGGTCGTGTCACGTGTGTGTCTGACAGGTCGTGTCACGTGTGTGTCTGACAGGTCGTGTCACGTGTGTGTCTGACAGGTCGTGTCACGTGTGTGTCTGACAGGTCGTGTCACGTGTGTGTCTGACAGGTCGTGTCACGTGTGTGTCT
Source organism: Antennarius striatus (assembly GCF_040054535.1). Lineage (NCBI taxonomy): Eukaryota > Metazoa > Chordata > Actinopteri > Lophiiformes > Antennariidae > Antennarius > Antennarius striatus. The sequence continues at coordinate 20,816,933 of NC_090791.1, forward strand.
GACAGGTCGTGTCACGTGTGTTGAACAGGTCATGTCACGTGTGTGTCTGACAGGTCATGTCACGTGTGTGTCTGACAGGTCATGTCACGTGTGTGTCTGACAGGTCGTGTCACGTGTGTGTCTGACAGGTCGTGTCACGTGTGTGTCTGACAGGTCATGTCACGTGTGTGTCTGACAGGTCGTGTCACGTGTGTGTCTGACATGATCCTACCTACCTGATCTCACCTGGACCTCACTGGAGACACTCTGAGACCTTCTGAAGACTCTGGTTGGACACCCCCGATGGGGTCAGGTGACCAGCAGTCCCCCGGCTGGAGTAAACCGCCCCTAACATCCACTAAAGGGGGTGTCCTGAACTACAAAGATGTGATTGACCTTTTCTCTTTGGCCCCCCCTCTAACTGTATCTTGGTGCCCCCCCCCCCCCCTGCATCGCTGCTGCTCCTTCTCTTTGGCTAAACTGCATGGCATGAATGAAACTAATGAAACCCCAAAGAAAGATGGTCAAAAACACAAGTGGCAGGTTAAGAGGAGCAGGGAGGGTGACGGGGACACGTGAACATGGACCACACACGTGTTTGTTCCACCAGCGTCACGGATAAGTCATGACTTCATCATGTTCAAGCTATTTTTAATCCTCAAACTGGCTGCTAAAATGTGCAAAACAGCAACTTCTGCAGGAAACTGCTCCTCAGAAGACATGATGGATGAGGAGGAGCCGCCCCCCGTCCCCATCCAGATGGTCCGAGGGAGGGGGGCAGAGATGCTGCAGGCCGCCCTACATTCAATACCTCTGTGGATGTGAGGAGAGAAGAGAGACCATGATTAAATAAAGAACGTCTCCATCCGGTGTGGAGACGACCTCTGACCTCACCCACGGATCAGAAACGTGTTTTATGACGTTGTTTACCAGCATGAATAATCTGCATGACTTCTGCAAGCCATTCTGACCCCCCCCCCCATGAAAACAGGGCTAGAAAATGAGAAGTTAACAAAAAATTATCTTATATGCAACAGATTTGTAGAAAAGATAAAGAAATAATAAATAAAAGAAGAAAAAGTTCACGTTTATTAAAGATTCCAGGTTTTATTTTAAACAAAACTCAAAGAAAAAAAGATTTACAACATCGACCCACTTTTATTTTGTTGGTTATAAATTAAATAGAGACTCCCTTCTGCTCTAAAATCCAAAAAAGACAACTCTTCACTTCTGCAAGTATTTATTACTATTACTACTATTACTCTACTACTATTTGCACTTCGAACTTGGCTGCTGCTCTGCTTCATCTTCCTCCTCTTCTTCGTCCCGTTTGTCACCAGAACCCTTACAGAAACTCTCTCCATCGGCAGCTCTGTGTCCCAATCTGAACGGGATTACCGCCGTCCGTCACGTTGAACTATGCTCTGTGAGATGTCCTGGAGTTCACGTGTGTTCACGTGTTCCTTTAGTTTGTGACCTTGAAGGATGGTGAAGTTATTTCCCAGCAGCCCCCGGGACGGTCACTGAGTGACCTCAGGCCAAACAGGAGCCGTAATTCCGTGAGATTAGATTTATTTTTAATGTTTGTTTTCATGAAGAAGCTGTAGGTGAGTCCCATCAGTGTTCTCAGATGGGATTAGGACAATTAATAGATAATATTTGGGATTAAATAGAAATATTCATTAAAGATGTAGCTGCAACTGGAGTTTGAACAAATGCCAGAATTAACCCTAATTTGTGTGACAATCCCACATCATTTATCCATTTAGGTTTTCTTTCTTCTTCTGCCTCCTTACATTATGGTCTGGTGTCAGGAATGTACAACTAAATGTCTGGGTTTTTACATTAACTTCTTTTGTTTTTTGCATTGAGCCATTGGAAACAAGAGCCAAAGAATCCAGCATTCTGCCATCGTCTCACTTTCCTTCAGGGATTCTTTGGTTTCCTGAAGATCTCAGTCGGTGGGTTGGACCAGATGTCATCTGCAGATCTTATCATCGGTGTCATGTTCATGTCAGTTTATTAACCTACAGACTCACACAGTCACCTGATGAAGCCCCCGCCCTGATCATTTCTACACTTTGATTTTCAAACACCACTCAGGAAAATAATCACCTTCTTATTAGTGTTGTAGCTTCCTCTGAACATACTTATTTATTAACTGAGTCGGATTTTATTTTAAAGACTGAAAGGATGACAGGTTCTAAATCAGGGTCACATCTGGTGAACTGGTGAACGGGTGAACTGGTGAACCACACAAAAGAAGTCATGGTTCAACCTTTGGAGTGAAGTCTTTGAAATGTTTTCATCAGTAAATGTGACCGTGGCATCGGCCACGGCCCCCCAACACGGACTCTGTTGTGCCACCATCTGCAGACAGATTGAGGTGAAGTCCCACAGACACACGTGTTTAAACGTGACATCAACCGCCATCAGCTACCAGACCAGCGTCTGATGGAAACAACTAGGATGTAATCTGGATTATCTGGATGGTGCTGGTCCTTCTCATCATTTATGTTGATGTGTTGACTTTTTTTCATTTTAAATAATCTATATTAATTTATATTTGTGCATTGAGCCCCACCTGGCGCCCCCCCACCCCCCCAACCTGGACTCATTTCTGTAGACCAGCGGGGCTTAGGGAACACTGGTCATGGATTTCACAGACCTCTGGTGGTCCAGGAGACGCCAGAGACACAAATGAGTTGAAGGTGAAGAATGGGGGGGTGTTCGTAGTCACAGCGTGGGGGTTCCAACACGTATGTGCCCAGAGGCCAGTGAGACAACATGTGACACACGTGTCTAGTCCCCTCCTCTATGGATCCCTGACTGGACCCATCATTGACCCACCATCCATTGGTGGACACAGCGTCCAGACAGACCTCAGGAGGGACGTTCTTCACATCCCGTGTTTAGAATTGGTTCTTATCACTGACGTGAACAGTTTATGCAAGATGAACCGGTTCTGCTGCTTTGCATTGTCTAACTTCACATGTTGTGTTTGACATGTATGATCAGAGGTTAAAACAAACCCCCCAGCGATCAGGAACAGCTTCAGTCAGACCAACTTAAAGTTGTTCCTGCCCCCCCCCACCCAAAAAAAATGTTTCTGCTTTTCACCTCTTTGCACATCTCGTCCCTTCTCCACACACCTGTGAAGTGAGGTAGTCCCAGAAACCTCTGCTCTGCTTCTGTGGTATCTATGACGACCCATTCAAATCACACGTGTGACACCATGTCACCGGCTACTTTCACACGTTTACACAGAAAACCCCCTGTGCAAACATGGTGGACTGCGGACTGCATGGCCCTAGGCAGATGTCTTGAGAAGGTGTGCTGCATGTTTGCAAGAGTTAGAAGTTCAATTGTAGAAATCTAGATCAGCCAAGTTCTGGTGGTTCACTTTTTAAAGAGCAAGATAAAATAATTCCAGCTCATTTTTTTTATATTTCTAAATCAAGCTGCAGTCCATTCTGTATTTATAGTGTCAAAGGTCCTGCATTATATAAAAGCATGATCATACTCCGAAGCGTAATTAGTATTATGGATTGTAGCATTCAGTGTGTCCAGTAGTGAACTGACCCCCATAACTTCAGGACCAGGACTGAAGGAGAACTGATGGACTACACTGGGCAACGTGTGGACCAAAGGTTTGCTGTCCACACTGTGAGCTCTCAACAGATGTGCTGCAGTGCTTTTACTCCTTTAGTTGGCTTTTGGTTTCATTTCTTCAGACGTACACACTATTCTCTGGATCGTATCATTTTGAGTGTTGGGGAATAGCAATAAGCCAAAAAATCCATGAGAAAGCAGGGCCTATCTCAGGAATATTCCATATCAAAAATCTGAGAATGTTGAAATGTTACGATGCTGCAGTGTGGGTTTCCAAAACGGTTGATTTCAAATGCAGTTTATTATCAGTTCTGTATGTTTAAGTCGTATCTGCAGTCCTACTTGAAGCCTGCAAGAAGATTTCTGTGTCATGTTGGTCTACACGAGTCTTTCTGCAGTCGGTCTCCTTCTTTCAGGGTGTTTCTCTGTCATGTTGTACTGTATGTGATGAGATCAGGGAGGGGTTCTCATGTTGCTGTTATATACCATCATAATGGTAAAAATGTCCATTTGAGAAATGTAAAAACACCACGAGCCTACCATGTACTGTACTGTAGCTGTACCACGGGGAACATTCTGTCAGTCGTTCATGTAATGATTCCTATTCTGTCAACATTGTCTCAATGGTTTTATGTGTCAAATAGAATTTTATATTTTAACACAAGCGATTATAACGACTCATGAACATCATATTAATGCATCGACAAATGCTTTTTTTTCCTCAAGCATGAACATAGAGAGGCATTGCATGCACCACGTGGGCTCCAGGCTTCTGTCATTGTGTCATAGATAGACCCCCCCTCTAAGGAGGGAAGAGTTTAAGTCTGGCAACAGAACAATAAAACAATATGTGATGATCCATCAATGTTGAGCAAATGCATTGCAGATGACAATAATACTGTTCAATACTGTTTTTAGATTGGTATTGCATCATAAATGCTCTACAACCTACGGCATTTAAGGAAACAAAAGTAAAGCTTCTAGCATGAGTGACCCCCCCCCCTCCCCAAAATTGTCTGTAGTCAATAAAAAACCCAATAAACAAGGGCCAAACCAACTTAAAGACTGTTTTTATATGTTTTGCCATCTTGTCATATATTTGCTCAACTTAGAAAAAGGCCAGATTCTAGAATCCCAGTAATGAGTCCAGATAGGGATGTCATGAGATGCTAAAGCTGCGTGTTTCCATCTCCACTCCAGTCGGCTGCATAAAACCTTGGCTTTGACAAGCTCTGTAGTTTGGCTGAAGGAGCTGAAGGTTAGGCTAGCTAAAAGAAGAACGCTTGACATCAAACACCTGAACGAGTCCTGAAGAATTCAAAATATCAAAGTTATCAAAAGACCTTTTCAGTGGTAACGAAACATTTTAAATAGCACAGAGGTAGAAAAGTCACGGAAAGGCTTTATGAAAGTAAAAGACTGAATTCTGTGGTATCACTTAGAAATGACTACGAGCATTCTCCACGTTCTCCTGGTGCTTTCATGTATGGGAAACAGTGATCCCAAAAGTGCATGGAAACAGCCCCAATGGGGCAGACATCTGTACATTTCCTGAGCCGTCAGACATCTCTGACGTACGTGGTGGTTGGGAGATGATTAGTGATGGATGGACTCGATGGACTAATAGAAACCTTGATTTGTTAGAAGTGTGGAAGAACAGAGCAGCAATGCTTTCTGCTTTTTCAGGGTTTTAAATTTGTGTGATAACAAATGTGCACAAGAGGAAGAATGTTGTGGCAAACGACCCGAGCCTGACCCCTGAGAGAGGACTGAAACGCAGACAAGGACAAATATAAGTCCCGACATCAAGCCTCAGCGAGATCAATTAGAACAGGCACAAGTTAAACTGGAATTGTTGCATTTTTATCAACTAATTGCATCACATTTTACAGTTTTTAGCAAACTGAGTAGTTTTTCCAGAGTGTGGGCTTGAACAAGTCGACCAGAGGAAACTGGCTAACCTAGACCTAACCTCGACCTAACCTCGACCTAACCCAGACCTAACCTAGACCTAACCTAGACCTAACCTAGACCTACCCTAGACCTAACCTAGACCTAACCTAGACCTAACCTAGACCTAACCTAGACCTACCCTAGACCTAACCTAGACCTAACCTAGACCTAACCTAGACCTAACCTCGACCTAACCTCGACCTAACCCAGACCTAACCTAGACCTAACCTAGACCTAACCTAGACCTAACCTAGATTTAACCATGACCTCCTCAGCTTCTTAAAAGGAAACAAGGAAAAAACTAAATCTCACTTCGTATCAGAGGAAACGAACCCGGTGACTCAGGGTAGATGATGTTTAGCGAGGTAAACTCTAGAACTCCAGTCTGACTTCATGAAGTGACTCTTCATCACATGTCCTTCATCTCACATCTCTCCTCCTCCTCCTCTTTCCTCAGTCCTTTAGGAAGAAGCTTCTTTTGGCATCCCTTGCTGTACTTCGTGACCCTTTAGTTTCATTTAGTTTCATTTTTTTCCTTTTATTTCATTTGGTTCTGTTTCAGAGATGAATTCTAAATGCATGCACAGGAAACTAAAATGGTGACACTAACTTATCGTTCATGACCTTGTGAAGGGAAGCCTCTCCTCTGTCAGACGCAGCAGCGACGCTCCGTTCCTCCTGTCTGGAAGCAGTTTGGGACAAAAATCTATTTAAACGTTTCTTTTTTATTATACATGAGTAGCAAATTATCTGGAGTCAAAATAACTTTGTTTTCTTCTTTTGTCTTTTATGTTGTTTTGTTGTTTGTTTGTTTGTTTGTTTGTTTGTTTGTTTGTTTGTTTGTTTGTCACATCACATCAAACTATTCATGTGCTGTAAACATCCTGCTGCTTCCACCGGCGTTAAAGTAAGAATGGATGCTGAGTTTATTCATGTTCAGAGTGCATCATTTTAGAAAAAGGAAAACTTCATCCCTGGAGTCCAGACAGAGATGAACGCCACAGATTCACTGTAAACCTCCAATCATTTGATTGGTTAGTTTTATTGAGTTGATGAAGGAAGGAGGCAGAGACACCAGAAGGATGAGGGACGAACAGACGAGAGGCTTTCCTTCATTAATGAACAGGGTTCTTCTATAAAGACTGATGCTGGATATAATTTTACTGTCACAACACTGGGGAGAGAAGTGAAATAAGAAGAATAAGAACTGTATAAATCATATTTCAATGGAATGTTTATTATTTACCTTTTCTATTTTTAAAACATGTAAAGAACAAAACGGTGAAACTGTAATAATTGAACCACATTTGTGAAAAAGTGACAAGAATATTTAAAAAAAAAAAAGAAACAGTTTTGTTGTTTAATCGTATGAAGGTTTGACTGTGAATGCTGAATTACCTGAGCAACTCTTCTCCTTTAGGCCTTCTGATAGAACATATATTTAAAAAAAAAAAAAACAAGAAGAAGAAGAAAAAAATCAACCCAAAAAGCAAACAATTCAGTTTAAAGAGAAAACCTTGAAAATTAAACTTTAAAAAATTAAAAGCTTATACTATAATGTCCCTCCTGAGTGCTGTGTCTTCTTTGAAGCCCATTTCTAACTCAGTCTCATCCTGCCTCTCCTACAGCGCCCTCTAACGGACACAAGCAAACACATGTTGAACAAAATCCATTCATCTTCTGTTACCGCTTCATCCGCGGTCGCGGGGAGCTGGAGCCACACACACGATAAATGTACGTTCAAGTGTGTGTTCTCGTTCTCTGAATGCTGCACAGAGTGCAGCGAACGCGCCCTCTGCTGGCAGGAGTTAGACAATGCACACTGCTAGATTACAACATTTTCAAACATTTAACCACCCATCTTACTGTTACAGAACACACCCAGAAAATATCATCATACTCAGAACATGAGCTGTAGTAATTAAAATGCAAATTAAACATCTAAATCATATTTATGCAGCGTAATCGACCTACTGATGGCTCTATGCCACAGGTGCAGTGGGACGGTCCTGGGTTCAAATGTTCCTCCGAGCTTTTCTGTTTGCATGTTCTTGCACAGGTGAGAGCACCTGTCTGTCAGCTGCAGGTGTCCAGATGTTGTAACATGAGACACTTATACAGAGAGATTTTTAAATTACCTAACCGTAATTTGTGGTTGTGTTTTGTGTACGCCGTGGTTCACTGGCTGAATTTGTCAAATAAATGAGAGGATTTTCCTTAATTTAGTCAAACTATTTATTTATGTATTTATTTATTTAATTTTTTATTTTTAAAAGGTCAGGCAGCAACAAACTCCAAGCCTTCAGAAAAGCTTCTGACGTTTTTCTTTTTAATCTCTTGACAAGAGACATGTTAATATCTCGGGAGAAATACTTTTTAAAAATATTTTGATGAAACTTTTTAAAAATCTCATCAAACTTCAGGAGCAAGCGTCTTATTTTTGCGTGATTTATTTAAGAGCTTTTATTTTGAAGCTGAAGTTCTAACAGGAAATACCGTCATGACTGATTTCTTCACAGCACCGCCCTCTAGTGGACGGGACAGATAATCACTGTTAAAAACAATCAAACGTACCTTCTATTTCCCCTCAGCAACGATTACATGGAGTACCTGATAGTTTAAAGTAATCCGGGTATATTTGTAGTCAGATTACATCCATTTCATGAAGCAGATCAATGCGAACGTGTTGTTTAGTGGAGAAGAAACGGAAGTCCCGTCAGCTGATCCCGGGGCAGTCACGTGACATCTGGACTCCATAAATTCGCCGACAGACGCGCAGAAGGAGATTCCTGAACGATGGTGTGGGTGGTGTTCCTGTCCCGGGTGGTGTTCCTGTCCCGGGTGGTGTTCCTGTCCGTCATCACACATGGAGGTGAGACTGTCCCTCCTCTAATCCGCAACATCTGGATTAGAGATAATCCCGTGTTATTCTGATGCTCGTTGCTCCAGCAGCCTGCAGGTTCAGTGGCATCTAACCAGGCTGGTCTGACCCCCCCACAGGTCTGCCCTCGCTGGTGTCGGGGGAGGAAGCCTGGGGCTACGTGGACGTGAGGGAGGGGGCCCACATGTTCTGGTGGCTCTACTACGCTGATGGGGGGCCGGCAGACTACAGGAGCCTCCCCCTGGTCATGTGGCTCCAGGTGGGACAGCAGCCCCCCCCCCCTCCAGCATCACTAACACCAGGGTTTAGTGGGTAAAGGTAGAAATGAAGGTGTGAGAACACACCTGGATGGCTCCCAGGGGTGTGACAGCGTCAGTCAGGGGGGGTCAGAATGACGATGGCTGTCTGAAGGCCCCCCCGTGACTAGAACAGTTTAAACCAGGAAGGAGGAAGTAGTTTTAACACTTGGAATGTTCTGTATCATCTCCAGCTTGTTTCCCATTGGCTAGTGGGTGATGGGGGCGGGGCTGACTCTACGTTTCTGTGGGAACGGATTCTGACTGATGGAACACGTTTGTGAGTTTCTAGGGGGGGCCAGGAGGATCAGGAACTGGCTTTGGGAACTTTGAGGAGATCGGACCTTTGACCCGGGACCAGGAGCCCAGAAAGACCAGCTGGGTGAGAGAAGCCGCTTCAGGGGCCGCTTCAGGGGCCGCTTCAGGGGCCTCCTCAGGGGCCGCTTCAGGGGCCGCTTCAGGGGCCTCCTCAGGGGCCGCTTCAGGGGCCGCTTCAGGGGCCGCTTCAGGGGCCGCTTCAGGGGCCGCTTCAGGGGCCTCCTCAGGGGCCGCTTCAGAAGCTTCACGCTGGAGACACTGGAACAGAAACGCAGATTGTCTTTGTGTGTGTGTGTGTGTGTGTGTGTGTGTGTGTGTGTGTGTGTGTGTGTGTGTGTGTGTGTGTGTTCAGGTCCAGGCAGCCAGTGTGTTGTTCGTGGACAACCCAGTGGGAACTGGTTTCAGCTACACCGACCAGCCGGACCGCTACGCCCCCGACGTGGAGACGGTGGCCTCAGACATGCTGGTGCTGCTCAGACACTTCTTCACACAGAGGGCTGTGTTTCAGGTGTGTTTCAGGTGTGTTTCAGGTGTGTTTCAGGTGTGTTTCAGGTGTGTTTCAGGTGTGTTTCAGGTGTGTTTCAGGTGAAGGAACTGGATATGTTCTCTGACCCTATGGAGACAGGTGTGTGTGTGGGTGTGTGTGTGTGTGTGTGTGTGTGTGTGTGTGTGTGTGTGTGTGTGTGTGTGTGTGTGTGTGTGAGATGATGACTCAGTGTTTCTGGAGCTGCTGTGTCAATATTTACTCCCAACGCGCTGAGGCGTGAGCCTCCAAAGTGTGAATGATGGTGACCCCTGAGGCGGTGATGTCACTGATCACACACACCTGAACAGAACCAAAGATCACACGCTAACGCTCTTCAGACGACCGGTGGCTAACTGTTAGCGTAACCCGTCTGTCGACCTGCAGTAGGCCGGTAGGCAGCGCTCCGTTGGTGGTGGGGTCACACCCACCAGTGGTGGGGTCACACCCACCGATGGTGGGGTCACACCCACCGGTGGTGGGGTGTGACTAAATACTGACTAAATAAGAACCGGATTAGCATGCTAACCCTTGTAGCCGATGTGGCGCGCTGCCCGGAGGCAGGAGCACGTGTTCTGAGTGTGAACGCAGCGCCATCAGCGTCCACGGCAGTGACTTGTTCTCTTTGCAGACCGTCCCCTTCTACATCTTCTCTGAGTCGTACGGCGGGAAGATGGCGGCGGCGATCTCTCTGGAGCTCACCAAGGTGAGCCCCACAGGAAGTCCCCACTGGGCGTTGTCCATCAGGTCCTCAGTGATCTGATAACTAGTATTCATGTCATTGAGTGAGAAGAGCGCCGTGGAGCCTGAAGACATCTGGACGTCCGTCCAGAATGACCTTCTGCTGATAAAAGCAGGAAACCTGGTGCGAGAACAGGTCACATGGATGAGTTCACTAGTGCACGTGTGACTGTTGACTGGCTAGTCGGCCTGTTTTATCTAGAGGCGTGGTCGTGAACGTGTGAACGTCGTCCGGTGTGTCAGGTAGAACACGGGGTTCATGTTTCTGGACGTGAACCCCGGTGGGGACGCTGGGGTGTCATCTGGAAATGATCCATGAACTCTTTACTTGAATGTCTTCACACAGGAAATCGCTCGGGGGGGCGTGAAGTGCAGCTTTGCTGGTGTGGCCCTCGGGGACTCGTGGATCTCTCCAGTGGGTCAGTACCCTACCTGTCCAGTAGGGGGCTCTAGATCCTTCAGGAAATTAGTCTTTTTATTTATTTTGGCTTCTTAACTGATCCTCTTTTGGATCATGAAGAGCAAATAAAGTTCCTCTTCAGTGGGGAGACCCAGTGGTGGGGGGGTCCTAGAGTTCAGTGCTTGTTCTGATCACTATAGTCGTGACCTTGTCCTCCCTTGTGCCCGTCCAGACTCCGTCCTGACATGGGGGCCCTACCTCTACAGCACGGTGAGTAAACACTGACACCAGTGGTGTGATTGTGACCGGGGGGGTCTGAGGTCTCCGTCTGACCCCCCAGTCCCTGCTGGACGACGCCGGCCTGGCCGATGTCAGCCGCGTGGCGGACGAGGTGAAGACGGCGGTGGAGGAGCAGGACTTCGAGAAGGCCACGGAGCTGTGGTCTGTCGCCGAGACGGTGGTGGAGCAGGTGGGTGGGGCCACGCCCCTTCAGCGGGGGCCACGCCCCTTCAGTGGGGGAAGTTCCCGTCAGCTGCAGGTCTAACACACACGCCTCGTTCCATCAGGGCAGTGGGTGTGTGTTACACACTGCTCCTGCCCCTGGGGTAAAGCTCCAGACTGGTTTTACCTTCACAACCTTATAGTTTAAAGATATTTTTCACCGTTTGTCGGCGTTCCTGCTGGACAAGAGACATTCTGACAGTCTGGGACGGTTTGAGATGTGACCTCATGTGGAGTTTTATTAGTTCTGACCAGGAACATGAACCGTCCTGACGAGGCTAGAGGTGAAGGTGTGGCACAAATGTAGACACGTCAGGTGTGGATGAGCTGGCAGGTGATTGGCTTAAATGGTCACATGATGACTAATGTCCTGAGGTCTATATATCTTGGTTATTACAATGACTGAACAACATCCCTGATGGACCATCATCTGCTGAAGGTGTTTGTTAGGAAGCTCCTGCAGTGTTTCCTGATGGTGGGTGTCTTTGATTGGGCCGTTGTGCGTCCACAGTAGTGATTCTGTTGTGAGTGGATGGTGAGGTGTGACGTGTTTGTGGCGTTTTGTCGGTCAGAACACCAACGGGGTGAACTTCTACAACATCCTGACCCAGGACACGGAGGAGAAGCGCCTCTGGTTGGCAGGAGGAGATCACATTGGTGAGCTGGTGGTGAATGTTTGACGTGAAGTGAGCGTGTGGAGTCTAAACGTGAGTCGTGTTACACTGACCCCCCCTCCAGCGCTGCTGACACACCGCCATGTCCAGCCGCTCCACAGCGAGTCTCTGAGCGAGCTGATGAACAAAGAGATCAGGAGGAAGCTGGGCATCATCCCTCACAACGTCACCTGGGGAGGTGCGTGGCTCCACACCCATCCTGTGACCCGTACCTGCCTCTGTTAGAACCGCCCCCCCTCTGTGTGTCCAGGCCAGGCAGACCAGGTGTTCAGCTCCATGGCCGGGGACTTCATGCGACCGGTGGTGGACGTGGTGGACCAGCTGCTGACTGGGGGGGTGAACGTCACCGTCTACAACGGCCAGCTGGACCTGATCGTGGACACCATGGGTAACCGACCAGGAACCAGACCCCCCCCCGGACCCATCAGATGGTCTACACCAGCAGTGGCAGCTCACTGACACCAGGGGGCGTCTCTTCCTGTTTCACAGGGCAGGAGCTGTGGCTGAAGCGACTGAAGTGGGGGGGGCTGCCTGGATTTGCCAAACTGAAGTGGACCCCCCTGGATGACCCCAGCGCCCCCGGCATCACCGGTGCTTTCTACAAGTCCTACAAGAACTTCACTTTCTATTGGATCCTCAAAGCTGGTCACATGGTAAGACACTGTCGCCATGGATACGACACTTGGAGTCAGGAACCATTACACAGATGAGGTCCACCCCCCCGTAGCTCTGCATCCTGATCAGATCGTGTTCAGGTTCTGAGTAGTGAGTGAACAGAGACACGATGAGACCAGAGATTAGACTGATCCTGACCTGAGCTTCATTCTCACACTGATGTTAGAATAAAACTTGTTTTGTTCTGCGTCACAGATCCCCTCAGACCAGGGGCCCATGGCCCTACAGATGATGAAGATGATCACCCAGCAGGTTTAATCACCCCCCCTTCTGCCATCTGGAATGGCTGACAATCACGTCTGTAATCCACTTCCTGATGAACCAAATAAAGAGGCACATGTGTGTGAGCTGGAACAGTACATCCATCATGGCTCCTGTGTTTCATGACGTTTGGATGTGGAGCTGGAGTTGGAGCAGAGTTCTCCACCCTTAACATCAGCAGGTCCAGGGTTCACGTCCCTTCCAGGATCAGGGGGTATTGTGTGTAGAAGTTTTAAATTCTAAATTTTAAATTTTTCCATTTCTGGGCATTCATGTGCCTTAGAAATCATAAGATCAAATGTCCTGTAACGCCACAGCTCTGGCTGGCTGAACACACGGAGCCACGATGGTGAATACAGGTGTGACAAAGTGTTGCTGTGCTTTACTGTGTTTTATCACAGGTGGTGTTACTACGTGAATTAGTTCACATTAAATATCTCTGGATGTTCAGCTACATGTTGGCCCAGTCCTTCTGACACGCTGGTGAACCACCATGATGTCATTTGTTATAAATTAACTACAAGTTTACACACCACCAGAAATACTGCCCCCTCATGGTGGGACTGAACAAACAATCAAATATATGCTTGTTTTGTAATCTTGATTTTTTTTTTACATCAAATACGAGACTTAAAACAAGATCCCTTCATATGTTCTTTTGATTGCATTGAGATGATGGACAGGAGCAGTGGAACCAAAGACCAACCTGCACTGATAGAACATGAACGTCTGTGTGTGAATGTGTGTCTTCATCTAATGTTGGAGCGATGACTGGAAAAGAAGCACTATGTTGGATCGGTCATTTTAGATCATAATTATCGATACAGTACAATTTGAATGAAATATACTCATCCACTAGGTGATACAAAAATGGACTTAAGTAGGAGGTTTTACCTTTAAACCTACTGGGAACTATAGAAACTGTGAGAATGGACATACTACCAAGATCATTATTTTTATTTCAGTCACTGCCCATTGAAAGTTCTAATTCCATCCTAACAACATTAGATAAAACAATATCAAAATATGGCAACATAAAAGGATCAGAATCAAATATAAAACACTTTTGCAGCCTAAAGACAAGGGAGGGTTGAACAATTTCCAGCGTTATTACTGGGCTGCACAAATTCAAGCTTTAATCATCTGGATAAATAACGACACGGTTTGGGTGAAGATGGAACAAAGTTCATGTAACATCTCTAGAATCACTTCCTTTTGTGACTCAGGAGGAAATGAGGAGGAAACTCGGAACAGAAAATGAATTAAAGGAACAATGAAGATATGGTCAGTGGTCAGAAAAAAATTGGGCAAATCCAAATCAACCACTAGAGCCACTAAAATATCTAAGAATCCAGACTTTTGGCGTCTAAACTTGATGCTGGGTATAAAAAATGGTCAAATAAGGGACTCATTTATATAACACAACTGTTCACTGGGGAAACTGAAGTCATTTGATCAACTTAAAAAAGAATATAACTTACCTGTTAAGGACTTCTATAAATTTTTACAATTACGTCATTACCTTTTAAAACATAAGGAATTGGAAAACATTAGAAAAACGCTGACGGAGTTAGAAGGACTGTTGATGTCAATGATCGGAAAAAATATAATAAAGGGGACGATATCAAAAATATATATGGCTCTACAACAGGATTCTAAGGACAGTAACTTAGGTGTTAAAGAGAAATGGGAACTGGAAGCTAATATTATAATAACAGATAATCAATGGGAAGACACCTTTGAAGCAGGCCATAAGTTAACTAGTAGTCCAACACTTAGGGAATTTGACTGGAAGGTTAAAATGTCATATTTTAATACTCCAGTGGTGAAGTCAAAATATAGTCAGGCATCTAATTTGTGCTGGAGGGATGTGGGAAGGTGGGAGACCACACACACGTTTTGGAACTGCCCCAAACTTTCTGGAAAGATATTCAGGAGGAAATTAAACATATTTAGGGCATAAATATTATTTTAAATCCAACGTTGGTCATTTTGGGGATACCCTCAACTAATATGATAAAGATGTGATTTATTTACTCAGAATAATACTACTGGGTGCAAAAAAAATGTGTGAGGGCTGCTTGGCTTGACCAACACCCCCCAGAATAACACAATGGAGAGAGAGAACCAAAATGTGTACACTATGGAGAAAATTACTGCAAAATTATGTATGCATGTACATGTATATACGTACATAAGGATGTGAAGGTATATGTATATATGTAAAAATACATTATCATTTATTTATTTATTTTTAAGTTATTCTTTTTATGCAATTTAATGTATATGATTATGTTAATCTGTGTTATCACTCATGTGTACATCCCCTGTCTTTGGTTTAATCGTTGAATAAAAACGAAGTTATAAAAAAAATGTACACATAATGAACTGGACAACAATACAATGAATGTAATGGGAGTACTTTTACTGTACTTCGTATTTCTTGATTGTAGTGAGGTAAAACATCAGCTTGCAGTACTGGGAGTAAATACTGCAGTATTTAAGGTAACATGTTTTCATGTTGGAGCGTCGGTGTGACCCTCGTCCATGTGGAGGCTGTTTGGTTCACTGGGGGAACAGAACGCCTGCCTGCCAACCCCCACCAACTCAAAATCACTACAGTCCCAACATAATGTGGATCACATCACACCACATTTAACTAAAACTGTTCCCTCAGCAGCAGTTTGTGTTCAATATGATTAAAATATTAGTGTGAAATCAGAGATGTGACCTTCTGACCCTGATAATAAATCATTACAATGACCAAACAAAAATTATAAACTATAGTGTAATTATAAGAAGCTATAGTTAGATTCATTCTGTATTAATCCTGGCAGAAATTTTAAAATAAAGGAACAAAAAGTGGAAGTTGCCATGGAAACAGAAAAATATTTTTTGAAATCCTCAAAAGCAAAGAGCAGTTTAATGTACAGGAAATATTTTTAAAGTTGTTCTGGATATTTAAATGAGATACAGAAAGATGTTAAAGTAGAAACAGGCCCTTCACCTGACAGCCTCATTATTATTAATAATTATTATTATTCATTACTAATAAATCACCAATAAAGTAGTATTGATTTAAAGCAGCATTAGTTCATTCCATGGTGTTAAACTGGTCTGTGTCTGTGTGGTCAGCTCCTACAGTCCTGGGGGGTCAAACCTCTACTGCGTCCCCCCCCTCCGTGTAGCTGAGCCTTCTTCTCCCCCATTGGCCCTCTGGCACCAGGAACCCGCTCCTGACCACCGGCTCCACCAGCAGCTCCAGCAGGGCGGGGGCCTCTGGCACCAGCAGCTCCGTCACCCTGAACAGGTGAGAGTACGCCCGGCCCACCAGGGCCAGCGGACCCGGGGGGGCCCGTGGGTCGGGGCCCCTCAGCCGCCTCCAGTACACCCTGAAGTGGTGGACGCGCTCCATGGGACACGTCCAGCGCAGAGTGGCGTTCAGGCGCAGGTGGGGGCGGGTGGAGTCTGGGGCGGGGCCGGCGCCACGCAGCCACACCACGTCATAAACACACAGGCCCCCAACACGCTCAGGGGGGGCCCGCAGGCTGGAGGCGTCCAGGAGCTGAGAGGAGACAGGAGTGTGTGTCACAGGGACAGGTGTGTGTGTTAGATGTGTGTTCACACCAGAACACGCTTCAGTTCACTAGTGTACATCTAAACATCTGTGTTCACACCAGAACACGCTTCAGTTCACTAGTGTACATCTAAACATCTGTGTTCACACCAGAACACGCTTCAGTTCACTAGTGTACATCTAAACATCTGTGTTCACACCAGAACACGCTTCAGTTCACTGGTGTACATCTAAACATCTGTGTTCACACCAGAACACGCTTCAGTTCACTGGTGTACATCTAAACATCTGTGTTCACACCAGAACACGCTTCAGTTCACTAGTGTACATCTAAACATCTGTGTTCACACCAGAACACGCTTCAGTTCACTAGTGTACATCTAAACATCTGTGTTCACACCAGAACACGCTTCAGTTCACTAGTGTACATCTAAACATCTGTGTTCACACCAGAACACGCTTCAGTTCACTGGTGTACATCTAAACATCTGTGTTCACACCAGAACACGCTTCAGTTCACTGGTGTACATCTAAACATCTGTGTTCACACCAGAACACGCTTCAGTTCACTAGTGTACATCTAAACATCTGTGTTCACACCAGAACACGCTTCAGTTCACTAGTGTACATCTAAACATCTGTGTTCACACCAGAACACGCTTCAGTTCACTAGTGTACATCTAAACATCTGTGTTCACACCAGAACACGCTTCAGTTCACTAGTGTACATCTAAACATCTGTGTTCACACCAGAACACGCTTCAGTTCACTAGTGTACATCTAAACATCTGTGTTCACACCAGAACACGCTTCAGTTCACTAGTGTACATCTAAACATCTGTGTTCACACCAGAACACGCTTCAGTTCACTGGTGTACATCTAAACATCTGTGTTCACACCAGAACACGCTTCAGTTCACTAGTGTACATCTAAACATCTGTGTTCACACCAGAACATGCTTCAGTTCACTGGTGTACATCTAAACATCTGTGTTCACACCAGAACACGCTTCAGTTCACTGGTGTACATCTAAACATCTGTGTTCACACCAGAACACGCTTCAGTTCACTAGTGTACATCTAAACATCTGTGTTCACACCAGAACATGCTTCAGTTCACTGGTGTACATCTAAACATCTGTGTTCACACCAGAACACGCTTCAGTTCACTAGTGTACATCTAAACATCTGTGTTCACACCAGAACACGCTTCAGTTCACTGGTGTACATCTAAACATCTGTGTTCACACCAGAACACGCTTCAGTTCACTGGTGTACATCTAAACATCTGTGTTCACACCAGAACACGCTTCAGTTCACTGGTGTACATCTAAACATCTGTGTTAACACCAGAACACGCTTCAGTTCACTAGTGTACATCTAAACATCTGTGTTCACACCAGAACACGCTTCAGTTCACTGGTGTACATCTAAACATCTGTGTTTACACCAGAACACGCTTCAGTTCACTAGTGTACATCTAAACATCTGTGTTCACACCAGAACACGCTTCAGTTCACTGGTGTACATCTAAACATCTGTGTTCACACCAGAACACGCTTCAGTTCACTAGTGTACATCTAAACATCTGTGTTCACACCAGAACACGCTTCAGTTCACTGGTGTACATCTAAACATCTGTGTTCACACCAGAACACGCTTCAGTTCACTGGTGTACATCTAAACATCTGTGTTCACACCAGAACACGCTTCAGTTCACTGGTGTACATCTAAACATCTGTGTTCACACCAGAACACGCTTCAGTTCACTGGTGTACATCTAAACATCTGTGTTCACACCAGAACACGCTTCAGTTCACTGGTGTACATCTAAACATCTGTGTTCACACCAGAACACGCTTCAGTTCACTAGTGTACATCTAAACATCTGTGTTCACACCAGAACACGCTTCAGTTCACTAGTGTACATCTAAACATCTGTGTTCACACCAGAACACGCTTCAGTTCACTGGTGTACATCTAAACATCTGTGTTCACACCAGAACACGCTTCAGTTCACTGGTGTACATCTAAACATCTGTGTTCACACCAGAACACGCTTCAGTTCACTAGTGTACATCTAAACATCTGTGTTCACACCAGAACACGCTTCAGTTCACTAGTGTACATCTAAACATCTGTGTTCACACCAGAACACGCTTCAGTTCACTGGTGTACATCTAAACATCTGTGTTCACACCAGAACACGCTTCAGTTCACTGGTGTACATCTAAACATCTGTGTTCACACCAGAACACGCTTCAGTTCACTGGTGTACATCTAAACATCTGTGTTCACACCAGAACACGCTTCAGTTCACTGGTGTACATCTAAACATCTGTGTTCACACCAGAACACGCTTCAGTTCACTAGTGTACATCTAAACATCTGTGTTCACACCAGAACACGCTTCAGTTCACTAGTGTACATCTAAACATCTGTGTTCACACCAGAACACGCTTCAGTTCACTGGTGTACATCTAAACATCTGTGTTCACACCAGAACACGCTTCAGTTCACTACTGTACATCTAAACATCTGTGTTCACACCAGAACACGCTTCAGTTCACTAGTGTACATCTAAACATCTGTGTTCACACCAGAACACGCTTCAGTTCACTAGTGTACATCTAAACATCTGTGTTCACACCAGAACACGCTTCAGTTCACTAGTGTACATCTAAACATCTGTGTTCACACCAGAACACGCTTCAGTTCACTAGTGTACATCTAAACATCTGTGTTCACACCAGAACACGCTTCAGTTCACTAGTGTACATCTAAACATCTGTGTTCACACCAGAACACGCTTCAGTTCACTGGTGTACATCTAAACATCTGTGTTCACACCAGAACACGCTTCAGTTCACTAGTGTACATCTAAACATCTGTGTTCACACCAGAACACGCTTCAGTTCACTAGTGTACATCTAAAGCTGCACTTCAACTGGCACCACTACTACTACTGGAGGAAGAGTCCATTTAGGATCTCTGCTGGCCCCTCTAAGGAACCGGGCCCCTTTGAGGAACCGGCCCCTCTAAGGAACCGGGCCCCTTTGAGGAACCGGCCCCGGCCTGGGGGTGGGGCCCAGTGTCTTCATGCTTCATGGTTTTATCATATGTACGGGGTTTTGACATGGAGTCTTTTATCTTTGTGACAGAAACTGAACCGCCTGCAAAATGAAGGTCTTCGTCCCAGAGAAGAAACCCTTCTGTTTAATGGGGCTGTTTTTATGACACCCCCTCAGACTACATGTTTCCAGCTGCACATGGATGTAGTTTGATGGATCATGGGTGTTATGGGGCTTATGCCAGCTGGCACCAGGTGGGGGACACTCTGGACCCGGCGCCATCATGGACGCTAAAATCAACTATAAATACTGTAAAAGGCTCCAGAGCGTTTGATTTCCCCCATCAGCAGTAACAGTGGTGTAACGCCCCCCCCCGGACCCTGTAGGACACACATTCTCACCCTGACCCCCCCCCGTACCCTGTAGGACACACATTCTCACCCTGATACCCCCCGTACCCTGTAGGACACACATTGTCACCCTGACCCCCCCCGTACCCTGTAGGACACACATTCTCACCCTGACCCCCCCCCGTACCCTGTAGGACACACATTCTCACCCTGATACCCCCCGTACCCTGTAGGACACACATTCTCACCCTGACCCCCCCCCGTACCCTGTAGGACACACATCCTCGCCCTGATCCCCCCGCCGTACCCTTTAGGACACACATCCTCACCCTGATACCCCCCGTACCCTGTAGGACACACATCCTCACCCTGATCCCCCCGCCGTACCCTGTAGGACACACATTCTCACCCTGACCCCCCCCCGTACCCTGTAGGACACACATTCTCACCCTGACCCCCCCCCGTACCCTGTAGGACACACATTCTCACCCTGATACCCCCCGTACCCTGTAGGACACACATTCTCACCCTGACCCCCCCCCGTACCCTGTAGGACACACATCCTCGCCCTGATCCCCCCGCCGTACCCTTTAGGACACACATCCTCACCCTGACCCCCCCCCGTACCCTGTAGGACACACATCCTCACCCTGATCTCCCCCAGCCTGCAGCTGAAGGGCGTGTCCTGGGGCGCCCCCTCCCGCTGGATGCTGACGCCGACCTCTCTCAGGGTGCAGCCACGCCCCTCCAGCATGGAACACCTGAGGGACACCTGAAGGATCAGACACCAGGACCTCACAGCCCCCCCCCCCCCCCTCCATGATCAGCTCCAGGCCCCACCTGACAGTCCAGCCCCCGGGGGTCAGGCCCCCACACAGCTGAGAGAACAGGGTCACCACATCATGACCCCCCTCCAGGACCACAGGAGACACGCTGGTGACTGCACACACACACACACACACACACACACACACACACACACACTCACACAGACACACACACACACACACACACACACACACACACACACACACACACACACACACACACACACACACACACCCTACAGGTCAGTGGGGGCGACGGGGGGACGAGTCCCCCTCCTTACATCACATCCTCTACTAGTGAGACCGTGTGTGTGTGTGTGTGTGTGTGTGTGTGTGTGTGTGTGTGTGTGTGTGTGTGTGTGTGTGTGTGTGTGTGTGTGTGTGTGTGTGTGTGTGTGTGTGTGTGTGTAATGGACAGACTGTGGTGAACTCACGTGTGCCGTCCTGAACCCCCCCATCAGGACACACCCTGGGGTCTCCTGTCTTCAGGTCCAGGGACACTGACACCCCAGCAGAGGGCCGGTGGATGAGGGTCAGCAGGGTCCGGGGGGGCAGAGGGACGTCCAGGGAGAAGATCCTGGAGACAGAAGGTCCAGAGGTGGGTTTGGGGCGGGGCCACAGGTGGGTTTGGGGCGGGGCCACAGGTGGGTTTGGGGCGGGGCCACAGGCAGGTGGAACACACTACTAACACACCTGGCGCTGACTGGAGAGGTGTGGGTGGCGGGGAGGAGTCCCTCCAGCAGCAGAGAGCAGCCCCCGCTCCAGGCGTCCTCTGGGCAGCCCCGGGTCCTCAGCCAGCCCCCCCCCTCCAGGGGGCTGTGGTAGTACCAGGGCTGGACCTCCTGGGCGCTCAGGTGGAACCAGCTCTGCTGCTGCTCACGCTGCACACACACACACACACACACATACACACACACACACACACACACACACACACACAAGGGAGTGTCCAAAGTATACTGGATTATAAAGTACACTGGACTATAAAGTACACTGGACTATAAAGTACACTGGACTATAGAGTACACTGGACTATAGAGTACACTGGATTATAAAGTACACTGGACTATAAAGTACACTGGACTATAGAGTACACTGGACTATAAAGTACACTGGATTATAAAGTACACTGGACTATAAAGTACACTGGACTATAGAGTACACTGGACTATAAAGTACACTGGACTATAAAGTACACTGGACTATAAAGTACACTGGACTATAAAGTACACTGGACTATAAGGTACACTGGATTATAAAGTACACTGGACTATAAAGTACACTGGACTATAAAGTACACTGGACTATAGAGTACACTGGACTATAAAGTACACTGGACTATAAAGTACACTGATTATAAAGTACACTGGATTATAAAGTACACTGGACTATAAAGTACACTGGACTAT
Organism: Antennarius striatus; assembly: GCF_040054535.1. Lineage (NCBI taxonomy): Eukaryota > Metazoa > Chordata > Actinopteri > Lophiiformes > Antennariidae > Antennarius > Antennarius striatus. The sequence continues at coordinate 20,838,981 of NC_090791.1, forward strand.
AAAGTACACTGGATTATAAAGTACACTGGATTATAAAGTACACTGGACTATAAAGTACACTGGACTATAAAGTACACTGGATTATAAAGTACACTGGACTATAAAGTACACTGGACTATAAAGTACACTGGATTATAAAGTACACTGGATTATAAAGTACACTGGACTATAAAGTACACTGGACTATAAAGTATACTGGATTATAAAGTACACTGGACTATAAAGTACACTGGACTATAAAGTACACTGGATTAGAAAGTACACTGGACTATAAAGTACACTGGACTATAAAGTACACTGGATTATAAAGTACACTGGACTATAAAGTACACTGGATTATAAAGTACACTGGACTATAAAGTACACTGGATTATAAAGTACACTGGATTATAGAGTACACTGGATTATAAAGTACACTGGATTATAAAGTACACTGGACTATAAAGTACACTGGACTATAAAGTACACTGGACTATAGAGTACACTGGACTATAGAGTACACTGGATTATAAAGTACACTGGACTATAAAGTACACTGGACTATAGAGTACACTGGACTATAAAGTACACTGGATTATAAAGTACACTGGACTATAAAGTACACTGGACTATAGAGTACACTGGACTATAAAGTACACTGGACTATAAAGTACACTGGACTATAAAGTACACTGGACTATAGAGTACACTGGATTATAAAGTACACTGGATTATAAAGTACACTGGACTATAAAGTACACTGGACTATAGAGTACACTGGACTATAAAGTACACTGGATTATAAAGTACACTGGACTATAAAGTACACTGGACTATAGAGTACACTGGACTATAAAGTACACTGGATTATAAAGTACACTGGATTATAAAGTACACTGGACTATAAAGTACACTGGATTATAAAGTACACTGGACTATAAAGTACACTGGACTATAAAGTACACTGGACTATAGAGTACACTGGACTATAAAGTACACTGGACTATAGAGTACACTGATTATAAAGTACACTGGATTATAAAGTACACTGGACTATAAAGTACACTGGACTATAAAGTACACTGGATTATAAAGTACACTGGATTATAAAGTACACTGGACTATAAAGTACACTGGACTATAAAGTACACTGGATTATAAAGTACACTGGACTATAAAGTACACTGGACTATAAAGTACACTGGATTATAAAGTACACTGGATTATAAAGTACACTGGACTATAAAGTACACTGGACTATAAAGTATACTGGATTATAAAGTACACTGGACTATAAAGTACACTGGACTATAAAGTACACTGGATTAGAAAGTACACTGGACTATAAAGTACACTGGATTATAAAGTACACTGGACTATAAAGTACACTGGATTATAAAGTACACTGGACTATAAAGTACACTGGATTATAAAGTACACTGGATTATAGAGTACACTGGATTATAAAGTACACTGGATTATAAAGTACACTGGACTATAAAGTACACTGGACTATAAAGTACACTGGATTATAAAGTACACTGGATTATAAAGTACACTGGATTATAAAGTACACTGGACTATAAAGTACACTGGATTATAAAGTACACTGGACTATAAAGTACACTGGACTATAAAGTACACTGGACTATAGAGTACACTGGACTATAGAGTACACTGGATTATAGAGTACACTGGATTATAAAGTACACTGGATTATAAAGTACACTGGACTATAAAGTACACTGGACTATAGAGTACACTGGATTATAAAGTACACTGGATTATAAAGTACACTGGACTATAGAGTACACTGGACTATAAAGTACACTGGACTATAAAGTACACTGGACTATAAAGTACACTGGACTATAGAGTACACTGGATTATAAAGTACACTGGATTATAAAGTACACTGGACTATAAAGTACACTGGACTATAGAGTACACTGGACTATAAAGTACACTGGATTATAAAGTACACTGGACTATAAAGTACACTGGACTATAGAGTACACTGGACTATAAAGTACACTGGATTATAAAGTACACTGGATTATAAAGTACACTGGACTATAAAGTACACTGGATTATAAAGTACACTGGACTATAAAGTACACTGGACTATAAAGTACACTGGACTATAGAGTACACTGGACTATAAAGTACACTGGACTATAAAGTACACTGATTATAAAGTACACTGGATTATAAAGTACACTGGACTATAAAGTACACTGGATTATAAAGTACACTGGATTGTAAAGTACACTGGATTATAAAGTACACTGGACTATAAAGTACACTGGACTATAAAGTACACTGGATTATAAAGTACACTGGACTATAAAGTACACTGGACTATAAAGTACACTGGATTATAAAGTACACTGGATTATAAAGTACACTGGACTATAAAGTACACTGGATTAGAAAGTACACTGGATTAGAAAGTACACTGGACTATAAAGTACACTGGACTATAAAGTACACTGGATTATAAAGTACACTGGATTATAAAGTACACTGGACTATAAAGTACACTGGACTATAAAGTACACTGGACTATAAAGTACACTGGATTATAAAGTACACTGGATTATAGAGTACACTGGATTATAAAGTACACTGGATTATAAAGTACACTGGACTATAAAGTACACTGGATTATAAAGTACACTGGATTATAAAGTACACTGGATTATAAAGTACACTGGATTATAAAGTACACTGGACTATAAAGTACACTGGATTATAAGAAATGGAGCGAATGAAGGCTTTTAGGTCCTCCTAGTGTGGGAAACACTGTCCTGTTTTACCAATGGGTTCAGGATCTCAGGCCTTCTGGACTGGTTTCTACTGGTTTCTACTCTCCTGTGGTGAACTGAAGGAGTGACTGCTGATCTTCCAGTGTGAACCAATGGGTTAAATATTCCCTCACCATGTCCTGAGGCTGCAGACCCCCCCACACACCTGTCCCTTCCAGTAGAAGGTGTCCCCAAAGCCCTGGCAGAAGGAGGAGGTGAAGGGCAGCGGTGAGGCCAGCCGGTGGACAGACAGGTGTTCAGAGAGGAGAGCCCAGAACCTGCACACACACACACACACACACACACACACACACACACACACACACACACACACACACACACACACACACACACACACACACAAACACACACACACACACAAACACACACACACACACACACACACACACACACACACACACACCCCTCCTCAGTCCCTCCATCGCCCCCTGCTGGTACACGTGATGCGAACACTCACCTGTCCTGGTTCCTGCGGAACTCCGTCCTGTCTCTGAGGGCTTCGTACACCCACCCAGGGGCGAAGATGGCAGCAGAGAAGTTGTGTTTCCTGACAACCTGCAGCGCCTGGAGACAGGAAGTAGAGAGGCTTCATCCGTCTGGTGACGCCTGACCCCCCCACTGACGTCTGCCCCGCAGAGGGTACCTTATTAGTGTCAAACATCCCCCCCACCACCTCTCCGCGGGCGAATACATCGATCCCCACATAGATGTCCGCCTGGCGACCTCTGACCCCGCTGTAGTCCCTCATCCACTCCAGGCTCTGCTCCGTCCAGTTGTAGTTGGTGAAGAACCCGTCACACGCGTCAAAGAACATCCTGTAGGAGACACGATGGAGCACCAGACCCCCCAGTGGGTAGAGAGTGTTACTGGTGATACTGGTGATACTGGTGGTACTGGTGTAAAGACAGCACCCCTACCTGTTGGACTCGTTGAGCTCGTTCTGCCACTTCAGACGGCCGTCCCTGGTCACGCTGTCGTACCAGAGCACCAGGCTGCCCGACACGCGCTCGTGCATCTGGTCGCTCAGGTAGCGCAGGAACAGCTCCGTGTTCCTCACCGCTACTTCCTGTAAGCAGAGGAACGGTGTGGGAGGAGCCTGGGACACCTCACCAGGTGAGAGGACCTGCAGGTCTTTAGTGTGGGGGTGTCACCAAACCATGACCTGGTGTTGTGTCACTGAACACACCAGAGGAGAGTTTCACTCTTGTTTGTAGTAAAAATCATTTCAGTGCACGTTCACAAACTAAAGGGAACATCCACAGTTTTCTTTCCACTTACATTTTTCTAAACTGAACTAAAATGTTCCACAAACCCTCATGGGGGGGGGGGACTAAAATACAGCACAGAAATTCAAAGGATGATTCCAGACTGTGGACTCACACTGAGGGGGTTCTCTATGTTGACCAGCCAGCCGTCGAAGCCGTAGCAGCAGCTAATCTGCACCAGTTTGTCGGCCACCCCCCGGTACGATTCCTCGTCCCTCAGGAAGGCTTCACATGTCGCAGCTCCATCATCCCACTCTGTGATGAACGTCCCTGGAGAGGGGGGGGGTCAGGGCAGTGAACACACATGAAGACGCACCAGAAATGGTCGTTCTATTAAACTGTGAAGCTAAATGCTACTTCAGATGTAAACACACAGCTGGTTGTGTTTTCCTTCTGGCTCACCAAGAACGACGACCCCGTGTCTGTGAGCAGCGTTGGTCCACACAGCAGGAGGAACCGTCACCAGGTTGTGTGTGAAGTAGTTGAAAATGTCGATGTGCTGCCAGTGGTAGAAAGCAAACGGTCTCTCTGCAGCGGTCCCCTGAATGAACCTGATGACAGACACAAAGCATTGTGGGTACAGGATCAGCACAGAGGAGGAAACACTGGTGTTCATGAGAAATGAATGAAACCCAAAACACAGAAAACTAAAGCAGAATCACAGAAATGAAGAAAATCTATCCGCCTGTGGGAACGCATGAAGGGAACGCCCCCGAGCTGTACCTGTCGTCCAGGTAACCGCCCATCATGTCATGAGACACCAAAGTCCGACATGGACAGCTGGCCAGGGGGGGCTCCCGGGGCGCCAGAGGGACGGCGGCCACGTTGAAGGGGTTGGCCTCACGTCTGTCCCACGACAGCAGCTCCCCCAGCGTGTGGAGAGCAGCGCTGACGGGCTCCGTGGTGTCACCGTCATAGTGTCTGTCTGAGAGGACGACCAGTCAATAATAATAACAATAACAATAATAATAGTAATAATAATAATAATAATGATAGTAATAATAATAATAGTAATAATAATAATAATAATAGTAATAATAATAGTAATAATAATAATAATAGTAATAATAATAGGGTAATAATAATAATAACAATAACAATAATAATAATAATAGTAATAATAATAATAATAGTAATAATAATAATAATACTAATAATAATAATAATAATAGAAATAATAATAATAATAGTAATAATAATAATAGTAATAATAATAATAGTAATAATAATAATAATAGTAATAATAATAGTAACAATGATAATAATAATAAAAATAATAATAACAATAATAATAATAACGACCTCCAGACATCAACGGCACAAATAATGTCATTTATTTATGTAGTAAATTCAATAGCCTTTACCCAGTGAAGCTTCTTAATTGTCACCCACCTGGTAGAGGTGAGTGGGTGAACCGGACCACTTCATGAACACCGTCTGAGTCCATTGGTTGATCCAAACAGGATTCCAGCCTGCTGATTGGACGAGACAGAAAGGTCAGGTTGGTCCATTTGTGTGATCAGTGATTTATATTCCACACAGCCGGTGTCTGTCAGTGTGAACTAGCATGGAGGTGATTTGATCATGTGATTGGCTCCAGGGGGGTCTGACATCATCACCCTGATCACACCAGTGTGACGTCATCAGGGTGTGTGAGCAGAACCCCTCGTGTCTGCACTGAGTGTGTTGGTCTGAAGCAGGGGGGAGAGTACCTCACACTGTGGGGCAGTGTGCACTACAGCAGGGGTACTAGAGTACCTCCCAGTGTAGTGGATTACATCACATTAGATCACATTAGAATGCAGTCAGATCGATTTGCCACCTGGTTCCGTCGGTTCTGCCCTCCTCCACCCCCACTCCAGCTCTCTCCCCCCCGTCCGGGGCTTTCTGTCCCTCCGGCTGGTTTCCGTCCGCATTCGATGCCATGTTTATGAGTTAAAGTGAGGAAACATTGAAGCAAAGAGGAAATGGAGAGCCTTCCGCCACCGGAAGTAGCGACTTAGACACGCCCACTTTCAGAATAAAAGCACGTTTTCGATAAAGAACAATAGCAATGAAGTAAACGTGTGATTGTTCGCACATGAATTAGTTTGTTATGAATCAAATGTAATGGCTTCAAATTTAACATTGTGTTGTTGTTATTTTTCATAGAAAACAACAACATCTCACGTATTAAATATGTAATCCTGCAGAATAAAGCAGATATATAACTACTGTTAAACACACCATCAGTGTTCATCATGTTTATTATTTATATGAGAGGACGCAGCAGTAATCTGATTACTGCTGTGTGGCCTGGGGGCGTCTGGACAAAGGATCCAGTGTGGTGTTGTGTGAGGACAGAGTGTCTGAGCGGGGGGAGACCGGCCGGAAGTAGAAACACACCGGTGAGGCTGCCTCCGCTGGGGGGGTAATTAAATCTCCATATCCGTCATATTTTCATAAAGTCAGTCTACGTGTTTGAGTTGTATTTTCCTGTGGGGTTCAGAGCAAACGTTCATTTTTCTTGAGGGACATGTAAACACGAGGGCGGGGCTGGCGCGTGGTCACGTGACGAACCAGTTCCAGCGTTTAGCAAACCGCTAAACTATCAGGCTAGCATTCTAGCATCCTTCGTGGAGTTTGGTGGCATCTGGATTAAAAACGGTTTGTTAATCCACTCATTTGGGAGTTGTTGTTTTTAATCCACAGCTGATTCCGGACGGAGTCTAACGCGGTCCAGCTGCTGCTCCTCGCTGGAGCCTCTGTCGTCACAGCACGGAAGTGACGTCACAGCCGCGCAGCAGATTAGGGAAACGGCTTCAGTCAGAGGAGCAGCCAGAGCGGACGGAGAACCGAGTCCTCCACCGAACCTTTTCTAAATCCGTCTTCATCCGCGGTGAAATAACGTCAATCCTCCCGGGAAGCAGCGGGAGCAGAAACTACTCCCCCGGAGCTTCACAACGAGCCTCGTATTACCGCGGAATGACGGTCCTGTCATTTTAAAACTAGTGGCGAAAGATAGTGGCAGCCGACATCACCGGACCGGTTCGCCGAACGCCCGATCCGCCGCTCGGACTCTTTCAACGCGCTGCGTCCGTCGGGCCTTCTGCTTTTAACCGAGTTTTCTCTGCTAACTTCACATTTCGCTGGTAGCTTCACATTTTCGCTGCTACCTTCGCATTCCGCTGGGGCTTCGGAGCTAGCAGCGCCGCTAGCAGCACCGACCGCCGGACATGGAGCTGAGAGTGGGGAACCGCTACAGGCTGGGCAGGAAGATCGGCAGCGGCTCGTTCGGAGACATTTATCTGGGTGAGTTTAACCAGAGGAACCTTTGGTCTCTGTTGCCCCCCCTGCCCCTGCCCCTGCCCCTGCCCCTCCCGGTGAGCTGGAGGCTGCTGCCCCCCCAGCTGCTAGCCTTTCTGGGTATTCAAGCTCGATCAGCTGTTCTGTTAGCATCTTTAGCTGCGAAGCTAACAGAGCAGAGCCACTCGCCTTCCAGCCCACGACCGGACCGGGTGTTGTTCCACCGGAACACCGGTGTGGAACACAATATGTAAATGAGTATTTAAATGAGGCGGGGTGACGACTACGGTCCAGCTGAAGCCTTTATCAGACATTAGCTAACACAGCTAATGTCTGTAATCGGATTTACACACCTGGAATTCGGATTATTCCTCTTAGAACCACTGACCAGCTCACAGACACCAGTGATCCGTTCAGGAGGGGTAAGTGGTTCTAGTGGTTCTAGTGGTTCTAGTGGTTCGTACTGAACACTGATGCTCGTTCAGCTCCCATTCAGATTAGCAGGAGCTAACTGGTTCCATCAGGTTCGGTTTGGCAAATGTTAAAGTTGTGATGGTGACAGTACTTGAATACCCAGGTCGAACACGACACGACGTGGTCATCATCGTGGTTTGGATGATCAAAATGAGACTCTTGTCTAATGAGTGTTATCTGAAGTGGACAAGAATTGGTGAACAAATCAGTCAGGGTAATGGCTCAGTGAGTTATTTTACAAAAAGCTGATGGCCTGTTGCCTATTGATTGTGTTGACTTTACATTATTGATTATTTGTGTTACCCCCTCACTAAAGGCAGTATCATATAGACTATGTATAGGAAACCCTAAATACACTGTATTTAGACTGGCAACCATCAATGATTCTGTTATAAAATGTGAAATTGTTATATATGACTGATTTCAGGTGCTAGCACATACATAACATGGATCATACTGATCATACATAAAAGGGATGTTTCTGTGAAGCGTCCAGCAGACTGGGTGTATTAAGTACATTCAGGTCTTGTGGTAATGAACCGTCGGGTGGCCATGTTGGAGGTACACTGCTTGGCAGGTGTGGTTGGAAACAGCTGATCACATTTCTGATTTTAAGACTTAGTCATCAGAACAACAATGGAGAGGACATGTTTGTTAATTCATGAAGGTTCTTACTGGTGGTGGACTGATGGCTCCATCTCTGGTACCCAGTCAACCCGAACGAAACAAAGCCATGTCTGGCTGTGTATTGTTTATGTTGTGTTTATTGTTATTGTTTATTTACATTGTTGTGCTCAATGTCATTTAGGGATAATAATACAGGCTATCTCCCTTCGTTTTCATTATCCATGCATTTATTTTTGTATTTTCACCTTTACTGGATGGTTTAAGAAAGGGGAGACATAAAGCACAGGTACGAGTAACAAAGCCCAAACAGAATGGTATCGCTGACGTCATGTGTCCCTACCGTACTTGTTTTTTTATGACCACAGTGTTGCTCGTACCTCGGGTGAGGTCTGTTGCCTCCAGTCTTAGTAAAACTATTGTGGGAAACTAAGACCCAACTGTGATGGATTTCACAACTCCAGCTAGTTTCTGGAGTCTGGATGTAAAATGTTATGAGATGAGTTTGAGGATGGTTAGCAGAATGTGATGCGCAGTGGATTTGTTGTCAGAGCTGAACATACCTTGTTCATGCATGTCTCATTTGGTTCCGTCCGCCTTTCTATTCTTTTTTATTGTTTTGACCTGTTTACTCTGTCGTTCTCTGTAACAAATGGGTGTTCTTGTTCACCAGTTGTTCTGTGGGTAGGGTTGTAAGTCGATATTTTTTTAGCTTTCGGCTTCACTCACTACGCTTTTTGCTTGAGGGCAGCACATTGATTTTGATGGGAACACAAAACACTAGATTTGAAACTATACAGCTGCTGAGGTGTGGTGGAAATATACTGTGTTTGGAGGAATTTCTCCTTAAATCTGAATAAAAGAGTCCAAGTCAACCACACTGACTGAAAGGCAGTCCAGCCCTCATGTTTGAGGCAGATGAATGTCCCGTTGGTGTGTGTAAGATGACACACAGGCCAGCCCTCTGTTGATTAGACTGATAGTGAGCGCTGCCAGCTGCTCAGTCTCTTCCCTCTGAGAGCCTGTGACGTAACACTGTTTACAAGCCAGTACAGACTGTTCTTCTGTAAAACCCCCACCGCCTCACCCGCCCTGTGCTACAAGCTCTTTAGAGTCTGATGGCAACAGTAAAGACAGTATATAAAATGTACTGCTTTTCCTTTTCAAATATTGTATAATGTAGAGAGTAAATACAATGGCTACCAGTGTGAGCAGTCAGTACTTGACGTTGGACAGATGTGACCGTCTTGATTGTGTTACTGTTCCGTAACGCTGGATGTGTTTTCTGCCTGTAGCGTGAGACACTGGTATTGGCAGAAGGAGGCATTACTGTTGGCTCCCAGTCCTCACTTATGGTAAATACACCAAGCAGGTAGAACAGATCCTGCTCTCTGACTGGTCGGTCTGGGCTGTTGTTGTCATGAAATTAGACGTGTTGTCGTTGACACAGAGCAGTTGGGTGAGTTCTGAAACTTCCTGTTGCTTGAATGTGGAGAGTGTGTTGGGTTCATGTTGAAACAAGCTGCTCGTGTGGTGTCACGTTGTTACACAAACCAGGTTTTAACGTCTTTCTTGGAAAAAGGCAGACACTTAATAAAATACTTTGCATGTCTCTGATGGAATAACTTGAACCAATCAGAGCAGTGAATCATGTGATGCAGATCCAGGGAGACGAGCCGCTGGTGCTGCTCGCTGGTCTCAGTGCTGGGTCACCCCGGAGCAGCAGCCACACCGCTAACCTGTTTTGGAGAAACCAACAACGTTTCCCAACAAACGGCTGCCATCGTCACATGACGCCCAATCCATGTTTGCAGCTGCTGGTAGAGCTGATTGGACTGGACTGTCTGGTAAGGTTAAGGGTAGGGTGAGCACAAAAGTTTTGTTATAGCAGGATCATAAGCAAAAAGTCTTTTTGGAAATAAATTGAAGAACCAAGACTTTAAGAAACACGTCTCTCTTGCAGAAATGGGGAGAAAACACAGATCAGTGTGTATTCTTGATTTTGTTTCAGGTGTTGTATCATCAAACTGTACGTTACATAAGTGGAGCATATCCAAGGAACGTGGACATCCTTAATGCAAAGCAGGATTTAACTTGAGGTGGGGCTCAGTGAACAGGCAGACCCGTGTCTGCAGACAGTCAGGAAGTGCATCAGTCGTTTATTTTATGACTTTTAGATGAAAACTACGATGTTGTTTTTATCCAAACATTATAGTCTCATCTTTGTGGATGTACATTTTTACAACGGACAAAAACAAGACAAATTTATCCGTTACAGCCAAACCAATATAACCAATGCAGAAGTACTCACCTGTGTCTGTTTGCCTCAGTAACCATAGATTGACTTTCAATTTCAGGAGAATCACATTTGATCACCATTGAATACCAAAGAAAGGAAAATGTGCAGTGTGTAACTTGTAAAACATAATTGACATGATAGCATGTAAACTCATCCAATGTAAGTCAACAACACATTAGCAGAAGTATTCATTCCATCATTCCTTTTCTATACCTGCTTCTTCTTGTGGAAAAGACGGCTTGTTGAGTTCAATTTAAGGTGTGTACATCGTTTGAAAAGGGAATTTGAAACTAGTCTTTATTATTTGTTTTCACTAATTGTTTCAAACAGACAATAATAAAGAAGTGTTGGTGGTGTGATAACTAACCTGTCAGTAACTACTGCCTGCTGCAGGCCTGTACACCAGTGAACACGTGACGTGTTGGACCTCAAACGGTTTCGGTGACGAGCTTGAGGTCATTCCTGAGAGATTCTGTAAGCGGATGTGTTTCGGTGGTGCGTTTCTGCTGTTACTGAATCATGAGAAAAATGTCCTTCATACCTGAAGTCAACTCAGACAAGTTCTCCAGAGAGTTGATGAGTCCTTTAACTTACAGCTCAGTTACAGAGCAGAGAGTTGAGACGTTGTGTTTTCTCTGCCTTTAGCTCAGGAACGTCTGATCAATCCTGCTTTTACTCTTCAATCAGGATGCTCAAAAATCACTATCATGCAGACACACAATTATAACTTTAACTGACATTAAATGTAACTTATCAGATTTTCTTGTTAAGCTCCAAATATATTTCTCCTTTACATAAAAAATTTGGTATTCTAATTTCAGTGAAATGTCTTACTAAGTTTATAGTGTGTGTGTGTGTGTGTGTGTGTGTGTGTGTGTGTGTGTGTGTGTGTGTGTGTGTGTGTGTGTGTGTGTGTGTGTGTGTGTGTGTGTGTGTGTGTGTGTGTGTTCGTGCAGACATTTTCACACAACTAGAACGAGTCGTGTGAGATAAGTGTTTTGTCAGGAAGGTCCAACTGGACCTGCCACTTTATTGGAACACGTTGGTTAAATCTCCAACAAACACCGTCTCTAATAGTTATTTGTTTAGGCAGTTTCATGTTAACTGGTGGATTTGACTTGAACTAGCTCCAAACATCTGAAGGTGTTATGTGACAGGTTTCACTAGATGTATCTAGGCTTTTTATTTTTCCAGATGAGTCTATTTATTTGTTCATGAGTTTATTTATTTGTAAAATGAGTCAAAAATTTTCCTAAACTTCATCCAAGAGTTGAAAAACTACATTTTTAGCACATTTTGCAGGATGCTGTGAGTCCTGTGGAGGCTGTGTGAGAGACGCCTGTCAGTGCTGCTGAAAACATGTCTCCTGTTGGCTGCAGGGGGGTCGTTTGTTCAGGTGACTATCCTGATAGATATGGTTTCATTGATCCAGACACAGATCCATGCTCTTTGATTAGTGTCATAGATGTTCTGTGGTGTGCCAAGCTGTTTTAGAGAATAGTTGTTCACCCTGGTGAAGACCCCTCCGCACTCCCTGATGGCATCATCCAGGAAGTCAGGTGATGCTCCACTGGCGCTGCAGTTAGCCGACACCGTTGCACCAGCTCGGCTGAAATCAGGTGGGGGTGTCTGTGGGTCGGGAGTCACGTTATGCAACCTGGTTTCCTGTTGCTGAGTTCCTGCTGGGGGAGACGGAGCCGTCACCATATTAGGGAGGAAAGCAGCAGACGCGCCGGTTTGTCTGGCGCTTCTCAAAGACCACATCTGTTACAGAAGACGTAGAAATCACCATCACTACACGTGGACACGTGGGTTCTGTGGTGACAAGTGAGCGCTCTGGTGTTAACAAGTAAATTATCCAGGTGCTTCTTTCTTGTTCTGGGGCTGGTCCCAGACTTGAGTTGTTGGAGCAGATTGGAACCAGAGTAGAGTCACTAACACGCCGTCAGCCGCGTGGGCGGGGCTGCACTTGTCCCGGACAAATTATGTAAAAAAATTGAGAGAAACACCTGCTCCAACATGTGTGCGTGTGTGTGTGTGTGTGTGTGTGTGTGAGACCCTGAAAGCAGATTCCCCCTCAGCCACTGCAGGTAAGATCAGTGGGCTCCTTGGTGGTGACTGAACCCCCCAGGAATGACTGCATTCTAAGGCCACCATGACAGATTTTTTTTTAAACGCAACTTTTTAAAAACGCATCAAACGATTCCCGTCCACACGACAGCGTTTTCAAAGAAACCTCCGTCCACACGTAAACGCAGAAGTGCGTTTTGAAGACGGCTATAAGCATGCCAAACCATGTGGTGGCAGTATTGAGTCAAATTTTATCCAATAGGAATCCTCAGTGTTGTGTTGTCACAACACACGGGCCCATAAATATGACGTCACAGAGGTTTTCGTCACAGGAAAGACGTCAGTGTTTTTAAAAAGTCCCGGGGACACGCCGTCCCCACGACAACGCAGACCCAGCGTTTTTAAAAATCCACCTCGGCCAGCGTTTTTAAAAAGTTGCGTTTTCATTCCAGATATCTGCGTTGTCGTGTGGATGGAAGGCGTAAACGCAACAAAAAAGTTGCGTTTTTAAAAAATGCGTGATCATGTGGGCGGGGCCTCAGTGAGGGGGTTTGAGTGAGACAATAATGTGTGACACAAAAGCTGCACCTCTGGTTTGATGATCGGTGAGAAACCTGACAGGACGATGGACAAACGGGATGGAAACACTCGTCAGTCATAGGAGGATTCTTTTGAACCAATGAGGACATTAGTGTGAGGTCACATGGCTGCCATGGGTGTGTTCCTTCTTCTCTGGACAGGATGTATGTTGCTGAGATGTGCTGTTGCCTCTGATTGTTGTTGCTGTTGATGGGATGTGTGTTGGGTTTGGTGCAGGCTGATTGGACTGTAAGTGTGTGTGCTGCTCCCAGCTGTGAAACGGCGTTGCTCTGGTGTTACCACATACTCACTGAGTGCATGTTGGGTTCACGCGTGACGCTGTTGTGTGAACACGTCTGAGTCACTCCATTGTACTGCAGCAGGTCTGGACCACTGATTCACATTCTTTCCCTGCACCAGCTGCTTGTGTTACATTTACACAACGTGTCGTCAAGTTCAGCTGCTTCTGCTGTGTCTCCATGTTTAATGTGTGTCATGGGATGCATGATGATGAGGATGATGATGATGTGACCCAGTGCTGTTGGGTCTCCATGCTCCACACTACAGATGACAAATGTTGCTGAATCAATGCTGTGTTCCCTATGCTGTGCTGACCCTCTGGGAGGGGGTCCTGCTGTTGTTTGTCTGAACTCTGTCTCTCTGTCCAGGTACTGACATCTCAGTCGGAGATGAAGTGGCCATCAAGCTGGAGTGTGTGAAGACCAAACACCCACAGCTGCACATAGAGAGCAAAATCTACAAGATGATGCAGGGTGGAGGTACTGTATGCCTTAAAGCACCACACACACACACACATACACACACACACACACACACACCCTGTCAGTGGTAGCATGGTGAGCGTGTAAACACGTGTCCTGTAACCCGTGGTCTGTCAGAGCTTTGTAACAATCCATCTCCTCCGGTGGACTTCCTCTGACGCTCCAGACGTTAATCGGTCTTTTCTGTTGTTGATGGATCACACGATGCGTCGCTCAGAGCGACACCGAGTTCGCTCACGGGTCAGAGCTGACATACAAACTTCATAGCATCAGAAACTACCGCAACTCCTCCATCTCCCCCTGAGTCGTCACTGTATTCCGTAATGGGATCGGTCGTCATGACGATAAATTCCACGATTAGAAGCCTGATTTTCTCTGACCAGCCTCACCAGCCCGTCCTCCATCCCTCACCGCTGACAAACATTAACATCTACAGACGTGACGGCCAGGGGCAGTTAGTGCTGCTGCCCCCCCCCTGCAGTGACAGCGGAGGCGTGTGTGATGGTTGAGTGCTGAGCCAGCTCAGGGGTGTGTCAGGTCCGGGACCAGGTGGACGTGTCAGGTCCTGTTGGAGCCCAGCGGCTCTGAGGTGAACCGTGACCTCACGGCTGACCCGTCTGAACACGTCCAGAGCAGACTGTTGGTCCTGGTGCGTGGCTTCCTGTGGGCGTGGTGCTGACCCGGTCTTTGACAGGTCTTTGCGTTTCTATGTATATAAATAGCTAATGGTGTGTGTGTGTATGTGTGTGTGTGTGCGCGTTGACTTTCTGACTGCCTGTAGAAGGAAATGCCAGGTGGCCTCTCTGCCTTGGCAGCGTCAGCCGTTCACCAGCCGGGCCCCCCATCAGACCCACACACACGATCAGGCCTTCAGAGTGGAGCCGTTCCTGTCTGTTAGCATTCCGTTAGCTGCATGGTTGTTTCTCACAAACCCAGACAACAGCTGTGTGTGCTCACAGAGCCCACCACCACTACTGCTAATCCTCGCTTTGATTGGCCATTCCAATAAGGAGCAGCAGCTCTAGAAGTGATTAATTCAGGGAAACCTTGTCCCTCCGTCCTCCCCTCTCCTCCAGTGGGAATCCCGACGATAAAGTGGTGTGGGGCCGAGGGCGACTACAACGTGATGGTGATGGAGCTGCTGGGGCCCAGTCTGGAGGACCTGTTCAACTTCTGCTCTCGCAAGTTCAGCCTGAAGACCGTCCTGCTGCTGGCAGACCAGATGGTGAGGAGCTCCATCAGGGCTGTGTTAATACATGGGGGGGTAACCATACGTAGTACACACTAGGATCACTTTAACAAAAGAGTTAGTTAAGAAAGGAAAACCCACAACGGTCACTGAAATAACCTGAAACAGACAAAAGTCATGAATAAATATTTACTTAAACTTAACCAAAGAAAGTCTGGCATTACTTTTGAGTTGTGGTTCAACAGAATAATTAAAAAAAAGGAACTAATGAAACAAGCCTTGACAGAAATGATGGAACCCTGAACTTAACACAGTTTCTGAGAAAATCAGCTGATTTCTGTCAGACTTCACCTGTCAGCAGGTATGTTGGTGACTCCTCATGGACAAACCAGTCGTCTCAGGTTCGAAGCCGTCAGCTCCAGACGGCGTGTTTCAGCTTCTTTTTCTTCTAGGATTTAGGTCAGGCTTCGTTTCGGCCACCTCAGAATAGTCCAGTGTGTACCTCCTAGACATTTAGAGTCATTGTTCTCTTGTTGGACGACCCCTGCCTTTCAGACGGATTGTTGAACCACAAATCAAAACCAATGTGTGATTTAATTGATTAATTTTCAGCAAATTTTTATTCATGGTTACATTTATCAGCGTGCGTTTATTTCAGTGCCCATTGTGAGGTTTTCTTTCGCTAACAGAGGTGTCAGCAGCTTTGTCCACATGTATAGGTTTGGTTCTGGCGCCAAGCTGCAGTGTGTTCACCGTCTTTGCTCTGAGCACGTGACTGAATTGAGAAAGAAAATGAATGAAGTGACTCCCAAGCCTGAGAAGCTGCTGGTTTAGCAGCACTAAATGATCCCGTTCAGTTTCACACAATCAATTAATTTCTCCAAACCTCCTGATCTGACTTCACCCCACCGTCACTGGAGCGATGCGTTAGTGACGGCTCTGGCGCTCGTGTCCGACTGGCTCCACCACGGCTGTCTGCTAATCCTGACGTCACATCCTCTCCACGTCTGCTTCTAGATCAGCCGCATTGAATACATCCACTCCAAGAACTTCATCCACAGAGACGTGAAGCCGGACAACTTCCTGATGGGGCTGGGCAAGAAGGGCAACCTGGTCTACATCATCGACTTCGGCCTGGCTAAGAAGTACCGCGACGCCCGCACACACCAGCACATCCCCTACCGCGAGAACAAGAACCTGACCGGCACCGCCCGCTACGCCTCCATCAACACACACCTGGGCATCGGTAAGCCTGCTCCCCGTGGCCCCACGGAGCCCCGGACGGGCCCTCACGGCTCCTGACCTTTGTCCACTCTTTGTCCACAGAACAGTCCAGACGGGACGACCTGGAGTCGCTGGGCTACGTCCTCATGTACTTCAACCTGGGCTCTCTGCCCTGGCAGGGCCTCAAAGCTGCCACCAAGAGGCAGAAGTACGAACGCATCAGTGAGAAGAAGATGTCCACGCCCATCGAGGTCCTCTGCAAAGGCTACCCGTGTATGTCCACTGATAGACCTGACCAGCCCCCCTGTAGCTCACACCCTCCTGTCCAGATGATCTGATGATTGGTTTGAACGTCAGGTTGTAAAGGGGGTTCTTGACATCCTGTCGTCTTTCCTCCTCCACAGCGGAGTTTGCCACCTACCTAAACTTCTGCCGCTCTCTGCGGTTCGATGACAAGCCCGACTACTCGTACCTCCGCCAGCTCTTCAGAAACCTTTTCCACAGACAGGGCTTCTCCTACGACTACGTGTTCGACTGGAACATGCTCAAGTTTGTAAGTTGTGTTTTCAAGATACTGATTTCATTCTTCCTCGTCCCCAAAGTCGCTCTGTTTTCACTGCTGCGGTTGGTTGTTGGTGATTTAGAGCGCTTTGTCGATAAAGAGTGCTCCAAGTAAGAACACATGCATTACACATCACTGTTGTATCAGGTCTGAATTCACACCTGACTGATCTGAAGTCAGCTCCCAGCGCCGCCACAGCTGTTTGTTTGCATTCAGTTTATTTGAACTCTGACAGGAGAGTTTGGTGAAGTCAACAAGCAGCCAGGAAACAGTCACATGACCTGATGCCTCACACGCAACGGTCCGATCCAGAAAAACAACTGCAGCAAATTACAAAGCAAAAAAAAAAAGTACATTTCAGTACAAAGTAAAAATCAGATAAATGACAGAACATCAGAATGGATTTAAAAAGTAAAATACACACCCCAGAACAGTTCAGCAAGGCCCTTAAAAAAGTGTCTTTAAAAGTCCTTCAACAACATCACTGTCAGTGGAATCAGCTGACCTTTGACCTGAGCTCCACGCAGCACCTTATCAGTCTGCTGCCACAAGGAGACCATGACAGGGTTCAGAACCAGCTGCAGGTTACCTGTGTGTAGAACGGGGGGGTTGTTTCTCTGATGTGTGGTGTCTGTCTGTTCCAGGGGGCCAACAGGGGGGTGGAGGACGCAGAGCGGGAGCGTCGGGAGAGGGAGGAGCGGCTGAGGCACAGCAGGAACCCCGGAGCCAGAGGCATGGCCTCCGCCTCAGGGAGGGCCAGGGCAGCTCAGGATGTGGCTGCCCCCTCCCCCCTCAACCCCGCCTCTCACACAGGTACACACACCTCAGCCCCGCCTCACACAGGTACACACACCTCAGCCCCGCCTCACACGGGTACACACACCTCAGCCCCGCCTCACACAGGTACACACACCTCAGCCCCACCTCACACGGGTACACACACCTCAGCCCCGCCTCACACAGGTACACACACCTCAGCCCCGCCTCACACAGGTACACACACCTCAGCCCCGCCTCACACAGGTACACACACCTCAGCCCCGCCTCTCACACAGGTACACACACCTCAGCCCCGCCTCACACAGGTACACACACCTCAGCCCCGCCTCTCACACAGGTACACACACCTCAGCCCCGCCTCACACAGGTACACACACCTCAGCCCCTCCTCACACAGGTACACACACCTCAGCCCCGCCTCACACAGGTACACACACCTCAGCCCCACCTCACACGGGTACACACACTTCAGCCCCGCCTCACACAGGTACACACACCTCAGCCCCGCCTCTCACACAGGTACACACACCTCAGCCCCGCCTCACACAGGTACACACACCTCGGCCCCGCCTCTCACACAGGTACACACACCTCAGCCCCGCCTCACACAGGTACACACACCTCAGCCCCGCCTCACACAGGTACACACACCTCAGCCCCGCCTCACACAGGTACACACACCTCAGCCCCGCCTCTCACACAGGTACACACACCTCAGCCCCTCCTCACACAGGTACACACACCTCAGCCCCGCCTCACACAGGTACACACACCTCGGCCCCGCCTCTCACACAGGTACACACACCTCAGCCCCGCCTCTCACACAGGTACACACACCTCAGCCCCGCCTCACACAGGTACACACACCTCAGCCCCGCCTCACACAGGTACACACAGCACTGACAACACACACGGGTACACACACATATCACTGACACAGAGGGAGCGTGGCATTTATAGTGTGGCTCCACCCACTCATTGTCATGTGACCCTTTATGTGTTTCAGGGTTGGAGAAGGAGAGGAAGGTGAGCATGCGTCTTCATCGGGGGGCGCCGGTCAACATCTCCTCCTCAGACCTGACAGGACGCCAGGACACGTCACGCATGTCCACCTCACAGGTAACACCCACACACACACCGTCTGTCATGACATGACGTGGACCAGAGGGGGCGCTAGCTGGGGGCAGGACAGGACAGACCATAACCAAACCCTTTGTTCATTCACAGTGAACAAAGCGGCGGCGTAACGTCGCCCCGTGTGGCCGTCTGGGAGCACAGAGGCGTGGCGTGTAACAGCCGTGTAAACCATTATTTATTTCTGCCTGCTGAACTGAACACACCTGGTCTCCATGCAGACACCTGATCAACCTGTGGTGTTTGTTCAAACTTTATTTAAACTGCTCTTCCTGTGAAGACGATCACCACTCCTGTCTGTACCTTTTTTTATCTCAGGACTGCGTGACTCTGTAGCTGCAGTTAGAACATATTTTGTTTGCGTGTTTTTCTGACAATGTTCAGTCCGTGATGATGTTGGATTCCTGCAGCGCTGTCATTCATCCTAGTCATGTATGTGTAGCTGTGTGTGTGTATGATCTGTGCTGCTGTACCTTTAAACCACAGCTCATCAGTGACCCACATGTGATGGAATAATGAAATCCTCTGCATGCAGTAATAAACACGGACCTGACAAGACTGTTGTTATTGTGGGAGCTGCTTGTCTGTTTAAGCAGTGAGTGCATTTAGTGTTAATGATCACCTCAGGACTTCAACACGTGAGGATCTGGTGCAGCAGAGCTCCAGCCTTCATCTGTCAGACAGATGAACCTGTGTGATGCTCCTCAGTAGGATCATCACACCTCGCTCTAAGCGGGTGACGGGAGGAGGATTATTCATCCAACTCAGCCCTGTAACACATCCTACCTGTAACGCTGTTTCAACATTATTTTGTGAGACTGCAGAATCTGAGAATCCAGCTGTGGATTCATTTAGACAACCTACGAAAATAAAGTCTGAACAGACGACCTGGGTACTCGTGGTGGGAGTGTTTTCTTTGGACTGAATGCTGCAGCAGGAAACATGAATCTACAGAATGAGAACATCGTCTGATGACAAGTCACTGGAGGATCATTTCCTGTGTGTGTGTCACACAGATCCATGTCTCTGAACCATCTGACCCCCACATTGAATGTTCTTAGTTTGACAATGAAACGACTGTTTGCTGTAGGTCTGGGTCCTGAGTTTAAAGTTCACAAGCTAACAACTGTTCTACACACCGTCTGCAAGCAGCATCCATGTAGGAACTAGAGCACACGTGTCAAACGCAGGGCTCGGGGGCCAAATGTGGCCCTCAAGAGCATAAAAGGTCAGAGTGTCTAAAAATAAATCAGTCAAAAGTGTGCTTTGACCAAAAACTACATTTCCCACAATGCA
Source organism: Antennarius striatus (assembly GCF_040054535.1). Classification (NCBI taxonomy): domain Eukaryota; kingdom Metazoa; phylum Chordata; class Actinopteri; order Lophiiformes; family Antennariidae; genus Antennarius; species Antennarius striatus. The sequence continues at coordinate 20,859,351 of NC_090791.1, forward strand.
GTAGTTCATCCTATTTTAAATCTGACTAAACGTTGTGAACAAAGTTAACGTCCTAACTTGTGTCTGATGTTATTTTTCTTTATTGATTGATAGTTTGATCCTTGATTGATGGAGTTCTGTGGGTTTAATAACCTGACAAATGAAAAGGATTTATGTTAGAACAGAGAAACAAACAAACATGTTTTTTCTGTCTAACTGTAATGTTTGGAACTAGAATCAGTCAGAAATTCAGTTATTTAACATTAAGGAGTAGTTACATTTAGTTACATTACACTGAGTTACATTTAGTTACATTTATTAGTTACATTAAGGAGTAGTTACATTTAGTTACATTACACTGAGTTACATTTAGTTACATTTATTAGTTACATTAAGGAGTAGTTACATTTAGTTACATTACACTGAGTTACATTTAGTTACATTTATTAGTTACATTAAGGAGTAGTTACATTTAGTTACATTACACTGAGTTACATTTAGTTACATTTATTAGTTACATTAAGGAGTAGTTACATTTAGTTACATTACACTGAGTTACATTTAGTTACATTTATTAGTTACATTAAGGAGTAGTTACATTTAGTTACATTACACTGAGTTACATTTAATTACATTTATTAGTTACATTAAGGAGTAGTTTCATTTAGTTACATTTATTAGTTACATTAAGGAGTAGTTACATTTAGTTACATTACACTGAGTTACATTTAGTTACATTTAGTTACATTAAGGAGTAGTTACATTTAGTTACATTACACTGAGTTATATTTAGTTACATTTATTAGTTACATCAAGGAGTAGTTATATTTAGTTACATTACACTGAGTTACATTTAGTTACATTTATTAGTTACATTAAGGAGTAGTTACATTTAGTTACATTACACTGAGTTACATTTAGTACATTTATTAGTTACATTAAGGAGTAGTTACATTTAGTTACATTACACTGAGTTACATTTAGTTACATTTATTAGTTACATTAAGGAGTAGTTACATTTAGTTACATTACACTGAGTTACATTTAGTTACATTTATTAGTTACATTAAGGAGTAGTTACATTTAGTTACATTACACTGAGTTACATTTAGTTACATTTATTAGTTACATTAAGGAGTAGTTACATTTAGTTACATTACACTGAGTTACATTTAGTACATTAGTTACATTAAGGAGTAGTTACATTTAGTTACATTACACTGAGTTACATTTAGTTACATTTATTAGTTACATTAAGGAGTAGTTACATTTAGTTACATTACACTGAGTTACATTTAGTTACATTTATTAGTTACATTAAGGAGTAGTTACATTTAGTTACATTTATTAGTTACATCTGGCCCTTTGAGGACAGACATGATGCTGATGACACCTCAGTGGAGATGAGTGTGACACCCCCCCCCCCCATCTAGAGGGATGCTCTCTGCAGACTTTAATTGTGGGTATTTTTCCTGTTTCCATGGTTACAAATAGAATCCAGTCCCATTCTGTGAGTGGCATCAGAATAAAACATTAAACCACAACATCTTCACGTATTCGAGGGATTTGAAGCTGGTTGTTCCGAATAGAGAACATCAGAGGAACCTCCTCCTGCCCCTGTGGCTCAACAGACAGGAAGTGGGCAGACACGCTTCAACACGCTCCGCTCTCTGACAGCCAGACCCCACCCCCACAGTTACATAATCTTAATGGGGGGGGGGCACGAGGCTCAGTGGTGTTTTTCCACACACTCATTCTCAGCTTGTTGCTACTGGCTGCGTCCCATTTCGCTGCACACAGCTGATCAGACCAGAGACTGTGACTGTGGTTAAAGTGAATGTGTGTTTCTCTGCAGGCTCTGTCCCGGGTCACACCCAGCGGCCTCCAGTCTGCAGCTCCACGGTGAAACCCCCCCATCCACCTGAGCACCACGGACGCATCAGCACCATCACCTGCAGCACACACACACACACACACACACACACGTTAGTACACACACACCAGACTACCGTTGTTTGAGTAGGAGTCCAACTTCACTCTGGTTCGCTTAACCAGCAAGAGGTGCCCGACCCAGAGTGTGTGTGTGTGTGTGTGTGTGTGTGTGTGTGTGTGTGTGTGTGTGTGTGTGTGTGTGTGTGTGTGTGTGTGAGCACAGCCTTCTTTCTCTGATGGAAGCCGTGGAAACACTCCTTACCTTCGATGAAGCCCTGGATCCACTTTGGCGTTTTTACCTTTTCTTTGACACCAGCTCCACCGGTCTGCCCCCAGGGGGGGTGTTAGACTTGTGTGACCTTATGGACACCAGGACAGTCATGTGATCATCACAGCAGTGTTAAAGGTCACACCCAAACTGTTGTGTGTGTCCAGGGTCTTTCAGTCCCTTTTTGTAGATGTTCTAGGTTTAAACGTAACGTTGGGGGGGGGGGGGGGGGTTAATGTTCTATTTTCAGAATTGAGTGTGTGCCCTCAGGTGTGCTGGAGGCGGGACGATGTAGTCGGGAGGGTTCAGGTTGTGTCTGCTGGGTGAAGCTGTGAATGGAGCTGAATGAGCCCACCTGGTGCATAGTGACATGGTTTTGTGTGTGAGTGTGTTCTGTCATTAACTCATATTGGTTCTACTGGTGGGGGTGGAGATCCTGATAGCTAGTTTTCTTTGGGGGGTTGGACTCTTTTCCTCCTGGGTTTCATTCTGGACCATAAAGCAGTCTGAACGCGTTCTGTCTGCAGGATTTAATGATCATGTGACACCACCACACCTGGTGGGGGCGCTGAAGCGTCCGGAGCCTCGTCTGAAAACACCAGCTCACATCTGGACCCCCCTCGTTCTTTTAACACCTTTTATGGCCGTGTGGCACCAAACCAGTGGTGCTCCTCTATTTATTGTGATTTTAAAAATGGTGATGTCAAAGCAAAAAAGACAAAAAAACAAATCTGGCCCACTTGAGTTGAATCACTCCAGGTGGGAGGGGGCCGCTGGGCCCCCGGACAGACGTGGAGACTGGATCTGGTTGGTCGGTTGAGCTGATGACTTAATCTTTCATGTTTTGAAGTAGGTGTGAACTGATCAGTGTTGTAGGACATTAGTGTAATTGAGGGGGGGTGTAGTGGTGGTCTGTACATGTTGTGAATAGCCGCTGTTCTTTTGGGACAAGTGTGTGGAGAAATGATGTCTCACTCCAGTGTGCGTGCGTGTGTGTGTTAGAAAAGCTTCACTAGTGGGCGTGAACCAGTCGTGACGGGTGAACGCTTTGTTTCACTGACGGCTGTGGTGAACGCTTTGTCTCACTGACGGCTGTGGTGAGCGCTTTGTTTCACTGACAGCTGTGGTGAACGCTGTCTCACTGACGGCTGTGGTGAACGCTTTGTCTCACTGACGGTTGTGGTGAACGCTTTGTCTCACTGACGGCTGTGGTGAACGCTTTGTCTCACTGACGGCTGTGGTGAACGCTTTGTCTCACTGACGGCTGTGGTGAACGCTTTGTCTCACTGACGGCTGTGGTGAACGCTTTGTCTCACTGACGGCTGTGGTGAACGCTTTGTCTCACTGACGGCTGTGGTGAACGCTTTGTCTCACTGACGGCTGTGGTGAACGCTTTGTCTCACTGACGGCTGTGGTGAACGCTTTGTCTCACTTACGGCTGTGGTGAACGCTTCACACGGAGAACCTTTCATTCTCTCACTTGTTTTTTTTTTTTGTCACCTCTTGTCTCAATTTTGCTTTTAACTGAAGTGGAGATGGTTGGACATGTCCCACAATGCATCTCTCTCTGTGGATTCATAGGAAATCTATCTTTCCACACAGACTTTTGCTCCTCATTTGTAATGCCACTGTTTTTGTGTATTTTCAAACTGTGTAAATAAATGAATAAGTACTTGTAATGGTCGTCTTTATTTATCTGAGAACGTGAAGCTGAAGCAGTGAACGCTGGAGGACGGGTGTGTCACTAGTGGAATATGACCTGAACCAGAGTCAGCAGCCACCAATCACACCTCCTCATTTGAATAAATTCTGTTTTCCATGAAGGTACATCTGAATCTTTTGTTCCTCTACAGTCCCTGATCCATCTGTAGTAACAACAGGTTATAACCTGACTCTAACCACGGTGAACCTTTGCTTTCAGAGGTGGTTCATACACAGTCTGTCTTGTGTAACAGACTAGAAGAATGAATGGTCATTAAATAAACAGGTTAGATTCTGGAAAGACAAACTCATGTCATGAAGCACCAAATCCTCACCTGTGATCAACTATTGGGAGTGTCTAAGGAGATCTGCAGCCCACCAGACCTTCACATGACCTGCAGCTGAGGATCCATCCTGAGACCAAAGCGTTGACCATCAGGAGACTTCAGAGCAGATCCCTGCCAAGGCAACGCCTCCAACGTGTCTCAGCATCGAACACAAAGATCTGAAGAAACAACTGCCTCAGGTCAGCCCCCTCCCCCTGCAGGAGAGCCCCACCTCTAGTCTGGTCTGGGTCACCTCAGGTCCCAGTGTCACCAGAATCCTGTCTGGAATTTCTCTGTCCAACATGGACGCAGTCCTTCAGGCTCCTGGAAGTTACACCAGATATTAAACCAGTGGATTCATTAAGAAATCAGTTCATGAGATGTTGTTTCTACACTGGATAAACTGGATAAACAGACTGTAGTCGGGGGCCGAACACGTAATTCTGTCACAGATGTATGAATCCACATCTGGTGTTCACGTCCTGGTCAGGACTCCCCAGGACAGCTGGTGGATCTTCTGGGTCTCATCTGGATGTTGGTGAGTCTCTGGAGACCTACAGTTTATTCACCATCTAATGATCAACAGTGAGTGGGTTATGTTTAAAGTCTCAGAGCAGAATTATTTACACACACACACACACACACACACACACAATTAGCACATTTGATTAAAAAAATGTGTTGTTTCCTACATGTTTATATGTTACGTTTACTTATAAATGAAGTCCATGCGCCGCTCCTTCAGAACTAAAGCAGAGAAAACATCTGAGTTGAGATGTGTAATCCTCCATTTTTATAGTAAGGCAAGAGGAGAGGAAAACAAATGAAGGCTGTAGTTTACTGTCGCTTCTTCTACGGCCCAGGAAGAGGAATCCTCAGCCGAATCCCTGGGATCACCAGCGCCCCCTACCATGAGGCAGGAGAACATCGTGCCTCACTTGGTGTCTTTTCCCAGCGGTCTCAGGACCGCTCAACTCCAGAAAGACGTTACACACAAAAACACTACATTATATACATTATCTAAATTATGGAAAATTAGTTCAAATACAAACGTGTGAACATTTTAATAACGACATATAGAGAGATAGCATTACGGTCTGTTTAGCTACCAGCACAGCTAGTGGAGTCATTGATCAATCCATGGTGATCAATGAGTCACCACAGGTGTCTGATCAGGATTTCAGAGGTAAATGTGAAAATTCAGCGATTTGGAGTAAAAATAACCTAAAATTGGTGACGCTGAATAGAAAATAACTTCATAACACACATGACTGGATTAACATAACCATTTAATTCATATCTTACATTTTCCATTTTTTTCTTTCATGACGGCAGGTGAGGCCGCCCCGCCCCCCCGGGGCGCGGTGGGCGGGGCGGCGGTACGTGAGCACACCGGCGTCCGCGGACTGAACAAAGGCGGCAGCTGATCTGAGGGTCACCGGAGCTCCTCATCAGAGAAAACCCGCGTTTGATCCTACAAAGGGTCACGTGGTTCAATGAGCCCGAGCCGCTCTGGGGCGGGGCGCACGCATTGTGTCGTCTCCATAGCAACAGACCAGTAGTTTATTTACTGTGGATCATGAACAATCGGGCCGTATGAGCTCAGCACACACCCGGAAGTGACGCAGCATCCGTTCGGCGTTGACTCACCAACGTGACACGGTCAAGCACGGAAGTCTGGCGACTGGCTGTGGTGTGACGTCATCACGCAGGCAGACACGTGACCCAAAACGTGTTATAGAATGTGTTCAGGGTCAGGAAGAGTTTGTTCCTCTACTGATGGATGGATGGATGGATGGATGGATGGATGGATGGATGGATGGATGGATGGATGGATGGATGGATGGATGGATGGATGGATGGATGGATGGATGGATGGACGGACAGACAGACGGATGATGGTGGCGCTGGAATGAAGGCTTTGAATGACTGGATTCATTGATTCATTCGTTTGTTCATTCATTTATCATCAAATACCCACTTCTGTCGTGGGTCACGGGGTTGCTGGAGCCTATCCCAGCTGACTGGAGCTATGAGGCAGGGTACACTCCAGGTGCGACGCCAGTGTACCGCAGAGCCTCACGTATCACCAGTCCACCTGAAACGCATGTTTCTGGAGGGGGAGGAAGCAGGAGAACCTGGAGAGAACCCCCCCAGACACGGGGAGAACATGCAAACTCCACACAGAGCGGGACTCAAACCCGGAACCTCCTTGTTACCCACTGCCCCCCTGCACCCACCTCCATTAATTCTTCAACTTTCTAAAAGTCATCATCTTATCCGGGTCGCGATTTTATTCATGCCCCCGCGACCAGACTTGGGATAATGAAGATGAAGATGATGATGGTCATCAATATCATCTTCATTCTCATCATCATTATCATAACCCTCTTCTTCGTCATTATCATCATCATCATCGTTATCACCATTATTATCGTCATCATTATCATCATTATCATCATCATCATCGTTATCATCATCTCCTTCTTCATTATCATCATCACCGTTATCATTATCATCATCATCACCATCATCATCATCATCATTATCATCATCATCGTTATCATCATCGTTATCATCATCATCATCGTTATCATCATCATTGTTATCATCAACACCATCATCATTATCATAATCTTCATTATCATTATCATCGTTATCATCATCATCACCATTATCATCATCTCCTTCTTCATTATCCTCATTATCATCATCATTATTATCATCATCATCACCATCATCATTATCATCATCGGTATCATCATCCTCGTTATCATAATCTCCTTCTTCATTATCATCATCATCACCATCATCATTTTATTCTAACAAATTGATTAATATATATGTACAGTGTACTTATATAACGTGCCTGGTTTCGATTCACTTCTAAACTGTTATAACGCGTCATAACGACCATTTGTGTTTGGAGGAACTGGTTCCCTCAGCCGGCAGGTCGACCAGTCCACGGCCGGACGGGACATTCTGGATCCGGTGTGCTGCGTACGTGTGTGAACGCGTCCCCCCGGCCCAGTGACGGGCATTCCCAAAGATAATCTGAGGGGGGCTCCGACCAATCCGGGGCTCCACACCTGCCTTACAACACAATGGCACAGTGACGTCAGACGCTGCGCTGTGATTGGTCGCTGCTGGTTGCGGGAGCGTGCGGGGCTACTAAAGGCGCGCTGGGGGCGGACGTGCGCACAGGCGCGTCTGCGGACGGAGGAGGACCGGGAGACAGTCGCATCACCGGGAGGACCGCAACAGTTTGTCACCGGGCATCGGTCGCTCATCCCCGGGGAAATCCACCGCACGACCGGTAAGACTGACCGGGGGGGTCCGTCACGGACACGCGATAACATTGTTGTTAATAACGGTCGTCATGTCGTGACAGCTGTGACGTCATGTGAGAACAGGTCAGGATGAGTTCGTCTGTCAGTCATCCTCAGATTACCACCGCTTTAGTTCAATTATAATAGATTTTATTTGCGGAACATTTTGAGTGAAGTTGTAATAAGGAGCAGCTCGGTGTGTGTGGGGGGGGGGGGGCGGACACCGGGTCTGACGTTACATCCATTATTAATCACCGTTTCCTAAATTACCAAACATCTTCTTAATGCGTTTTGTAACATCAGCCCACCGGTGCCGCTGTCCGCATTCACTGATAGTTCTACTCGTTTATTTCTGACTCAGGAGTCAAAACTTCAACAATATCGTTTATTTTCAACAAGTCTGGTCCTAAAGTCACGTTTTATCACAGGATGTGTCCAAAAAGCAAAGCAGGAAGAGACACAGACGTGTCATAACTTTACCGAGAGCAGAATAATGGACCTGAAATATCCCATAATATCTTTATTATGGACGTGTAGAATAAAGGCAAAGGAATTCCCTTGTTTTTCCTGTATTTGCATTGTAGGTCATGTAGGCTTTGTTGTAGGTTGTAGTGCTGGTTGTATTATACAGTGCCTTATGAAAGTATTACCCCCCCCCCCCCAAGAACGTTTTGACATTTTGCCACATTTCAGGCTTCAAACTTAAACAAACTGAAAATATTTTTCTAGGATCAACAACATGTGAGACCCGATCCTGAAGTGGAACCAGATTTATTCTACCTTTATATCGTGTTTAGAAATAAAAACCTAAAAGTAGGACGTGTTAAAGTCTTGCCCCCCCTCCTGTTCTCTCAGCTCAGCTAACCGACTCCAGAAGTTCCCTGATGACTTGTGATGATCCAGTGTTGACCTACATGACTAACAAGGACAAACAGAGGGAC